>NC_056524.1:184855902-184917287 GCF_019175285.1 Sceloporus undulatus
TTTGTTTTATTTCATTAATTTTTATTATTGCTTGTTTTTATTTTATTTCATTAATTTTGATTATTGCTTGTTTTTGTTTTATTTCATTGTTTATTATTGCTTGTTTTTGTTTTATTTTATTAATGTTTATTATTGCTTGTTTTTATTTTATTTTATTAATTTTTATTATTGCTTGTTTTTGTTTTATTTCATTAATTTTTATTATTGCTTGTTTTTATTTTATTACATTAATTTTATTATTGCTTGTTTTTGTTTTATTTTATTAATTTTTATTATTGCTTGTTTTTATTTTATTTTTTAATTTTTATAATAATAATAAATAAATAATAAACAATTTATTTATATACCGCCCTTCTTAAAATCAGGGCGGTGCACAACAAGCATACAATGATACAATTCTACAAAAAATGGATTAAAACAGTTCAATAAAAATAATAAAATTCATGCCGGCAAAACAGTGCTGACAAAGGGGGGGGGGAGGGGAGGAGAGCATTCTGGGGCAAAAATCAGGGGTAGGCCTGCTCGAAAAAGTAGGTTTTCAACCCCTTCTTAAATTGGGCTAGGGAGGTGGCTGAGCGGAGCTCGACGGGCAGCGAGTTCCAGAGGTTGGGGGCCGAGATAGAAAAGGCCCTCCTAGAGGTGGAGACTAATCTCCCCTCTGGAACTCTTAGCAGTTGCTGCCCGGATGATCTGAGTGTGTTATTGCTTGTTTTTATTTTATATCATTAATTTTATTATTGCTTGTTTTTGTTTTATTTCATTAATTTTATTATTGCTTGTTTTTGTTTTATTTTATTAATTTTATTATTGCTTGTTTTTGTTTTATTTTATTAATTTTATTATTGCATGTTTTTATTTTATTACATTAATTTTTATTATCAAATATATACACCCCTGCCTTGTTTTTTATTTATTTTTTCATTATTTTTTATTATTAAATATATGCAAGTGCATTTTTTGTGTATTTATGGTGCTTTGAATGCTAACAAGTCTGCCTTTCTTGGCCAATTATAGTGATGATGATGATGATGATGATGATGATGATGATGATGATGATGCTGATATCAAGAAGCCTCTGAGACATGGCCAATGTAACTTGCTGTGATTTTTACAAACTCATGCGCAGTGAAGAACAAACCCAGTCCTTGCCCAAGTACACACTTCTGAGAGTAAAGTTTATCTGAGGGCAAGTACATTTCTGCATTCTAAGAATAATGCCACAAATGTGTCCTCCATTTTGATCATGCCTAAAAACATGCATTTATTTAAAATTTTTTTTAAAAACCTTCAATTTTTTGTGTGTCCTCCATTTTTCTAACAAATTGGTATTTGAAAATGTTGCCCTACATTTGTCCTACATGTGTCCCGGTTTGGAGGTCCTCACTTATGGCAACCCTAGCTCCATGACCCCTGGCTTGAGTCATTCCCTCTGAGGTCAAACACAAGGCATGCAATACAGTGCGCCCGCGCCATACGCGGCGCGCCATACGCGGCGCGCCATACGCGGCGCGCCATACGCGGCGCGCCATACGCGGGCGCGCCATACGCGGGCGCGCCATATGCGGGCACGCCATACGTGGGCGCGCCATACGCGGGCGCGCCATACGCGGACTTGAGCGTATGCGCTCAAGCCGCGGCGCGTGCGCGGGGCGGAAGGGGCGGCGCGTCCCATTCAATTGAATGGCCGCGTGCGCCCGTTGTGCCTCGCGCCACCGCGCACGAGCCCCATTGTTTCCAATGGGGCTCAAGCATAGGCGGAATTCGCCTTACGCGGCGGGATCCGGAACGGATCCCCCGCGTAAGGCGAGGACGCACTGTATTAATCACATGGCTGGGCATCTTGTTGTGACCTGAAGGAGCACCTCATGCCACACCAGTAGCACAGTAGAGAAGCATAGAATCATAGAATTGTAGAGTTGGAAGAGACCCCCAAGGGCCATCCAGTCCAACCCCTGCCATGCAGGAACTGTCAATCAAAGCATCCCCGACAGATAGCCACTCAGCCTCTGTTTAAAGACCTCCAAGGGACCTTGTCATGGGGAACCTTGTCAAAGGCTATGTGTAGACAGATATCTGATGTTGTCCTAAGTGCTCCAAATTTTCCTGAAAAATCAGATACAAAAAATGAGTTATTTTAAACCAGTTAGAGGGAGAGATAGGGTGGATTTGGTGCAGAACTGGCCTTACGTTGTGAAGACAGTCTGCACTTCTGTCAGTGAGGAAGGTGGCAAGGAGGGCAGTGGGTAGGCCAGCAGGGGTGCCCTCACCGCCTTCCCCACTGCCATGGCTCCCTCAGCAGAGAGAGACAGGACAGTGGGAAAGCCAGCACCTCCAACTTCCTGTGGCAGCAGCATTGCACACCTTCAGCAGCGGAGTCACTCCTAACCCCCCCTTCCCCAGTGACACCACTAATCTAAGTTGATCAATACAACTTTATTTTACCACTTTCTGGAGATTTTCACTGTGTCTTAGAGGAAAAAAATGTTCAGTGACTCTTCCTGAAAGCAATAACAGACAGAGAGGTAGAGGTGGACTATGAGTGTTTGTCAAATAAAGAATGGAAAGAATATTAGAGAATGTCCAAGGTGTGGCTTGGGCAATTCTAGAAGTTGTATGCCAAAAGAAAAATTTGTCCAAGCTCTGGGAAAGTTACTGGGAGGGTCACAAACCACCCTTTGGTCTGTAGGATTTTGGACATAAATTCAAAATGGACAAACCACCTCATCAGCCTAGATAGTAATCTAGAAACACCCACCATGTATTTATTTTATTATTATATTTTTAAAAGTACATTTAATCTATTCTTAAATTATTCAAGACAGTACATTCTGTTTTAAATGCATATTACACAGCAGGTAACCTTTTCTTGCTGTTTCCCTGCATGTGTCTACAAAATAGGAGCATAAATATGCCTATATGCAAATATAGTGTTTGAAGAGTTCTTCAGAAATTGCATCAAATTTTGACTCATAATTGTAGTAATAGTTTTGTCTATGGACATTATTTTTATTGTTTTTTGCAAAATATGTGAAGTGCTGAAACTTCTGAAATTTCAGATAGCATTCCCTTTCTGTCTGGACAGAAGAGAAACAGGAGGTCCATGATTGTGCCATTGGTTTCAGAAGCAGCAACCACAGACCTTCTTCTCTCTGATCAGTAGGTATCAATTGTTTTGTTATCAGCAGCTGTTGAAGGAGAAGATAGCTTAAAGCACTTAACTACAAAGGCCCTGTCTGCTCTTTTCAAGCTCTTTGAAGTTTTTTTTTCTCTTGAAAGCAGCAACGTATGAACATGTTTGTTCAGAAGAACAACTGTTATTAAATCCCAGAGAAGAACTAAGTTGCAGCAAAGACAAGTCCAGCAATGCCTTGAAGACTAACAGCTTTATGTGTGCATACTAGTGATGTAAGGATATTCATACATTTTCTCCTCAGTGTAAAAGGTATCTTGATAGGTCAAGAGACTCACTGAAAAAAACACCTGTTGACTCCTATGAATTTCACGTTTGGAGATTTTTTTGCAGTGTGTGAGGGTTTTCTTTTTTGCATGAAATACTTTGTTCCAAAATATGGGGGGTGGGGGGGGTGGGAGGAACCTCATAATCTTACTCAGGGATGAGATTTTAAAAATATTTTTCATTGTTGTCAGCAAGTAAGAAATAAACAATTTTATATTCATAGTGCACATACACGTGCAACACACATAGGAAAGAAAGTGACAGGGAAAAATGACCATGCAATTTGTAATATTTCAATGCAAAGTTTAAACATACGCAGCACACCAACAGTAGCCACAGAGGACACAGTAATATAAGTGTGGGCAATACATGGATATTTTCTTTTGCTGGGGGGGAGGTGTTGGGGGTCCCTATTGGTCTCACCATCACCACTAAGTTTGATGCTCAGGCAATGGCAAAAAGTGGCTCTTTATATATGTTGCCACACCACCAAATTTCAGTGGCAGGTCAGTACGCCTCCTCAAAATGAGTAATTCTGCTTTGAAACAAAGTACACAGGGAGTACAGCGCTTCTTTTGAAGTTGAGTGGTATGCTTCAAGTAAATTAAATAATTAAATAAAAATACCTGGAAGACCCTTCCTCACCCACCCACCCACCAGCTTCCTGGAAGGGATCACAGGCTTCAGAATTAGAGAATTGTTTTAAAGCAGAACTTTCCTTTTGGGGTGGGGGCAGTCTTTTTGCTACTGCTGTGTTAAAACAAAGTGATTGGAGACCATAGGTTTAAGAAGCTTATTAAATTAATCATACTATTAATAAACTAATTAAAAATTTTAAAATATCATATTACTCATAAGTAAACAGTACAATTATAAAAAGTCCAGCACATCCATTTGACTGTAACGCATGGTCCATTGCTAAGGCCTGTCTGAATACAAATATGTTTGCTTGCTAGTGGATGGACATCAGGAAGGTGCAGTCTAGAGTGAAAAGATGTCATAACCACAAAGGAGGACAAAGCACTGTAAAATGTAGGACATTCAAGAAAATGTAGAACATTACAAAATAAAAGCTAGAAACACTAATATAAATTTAAATTTATGTTTCTTAATCATACTCAAAATGGAGAATATTGTGGAATTCTTCCTGACAGAAGTTTCAAAAGTAGGACATGTCCTGGAAAAGGAGGATGTCTGGTCACCCTGGTTGCAGTCCAAAAACATCCAAAGGACCATATGTTGCCTACCCCAAGTTCAGTACACTTATATCTTTGTCCTCACCTTAAATCATCTGTTGTTTTCATGGCATTTATATTTGTCTTCTCCGTGTTTTCATCTTGTCTGGGTGGTTCTTTCCAGCCTTCTAGCTTGTCATGATATTTGACATTATCAGTAGCATAAGGTGCATGTTGTGAAACCTGGAGAAAAGGCACATTATGGCATTAAAATACATTGAGAAAAGAAGTATGGGATTTCAGTGGCTGAAATAGCCATAAGATTCAACTTGGTGCAGGGCATTGTTTGTGTGCTATAGACACAGGTGGGATAATTTCTTCTGGAGTAATCTAATCTGCTAATATGGAAACTAATAAAGGCACCACATCCTGTCTGATCTTAAAAGCTAAGCAGGGTCAGCCTTAGTTAGTACTTCGATTGAAGATCATTAATGAGTATCAAGTGCTGTAGGCTATATTTCAGAGCAGAGAACTGAGAAAACCACTGGTGAGTATTCCGACAGGTGACTTGAAAGCATACACACATATGTTAAAAAAGAATTTCATCAACTGAAAGTCTTTCTTTACACAAAAGAACAAAAGCTCAATTCTATACCAAATCTGGCAACTTAAACAACAACTGAAACTCTTATTATTAGACATCCATTATCAGATGGAGTTGCACTAAACACCTCATTCAGTTGGAGATCTGGTTGCCTAAGTACATCAAAGTGCACTGGATTGCCTAAGTGCACCACAGTATGTCTTTCTCGAAATATAAAACAACAAAGATGATGGAACTTGCATTTTGCAAAGGGGTTGAGAGTCAGTTGGTCAGTCAATCAGTTAATCAATCAGTAACTTCATTTGTATTCTGCCTTCTTCCCAGGAATGGGATCTAAGATGGTTTACAGCATAAAAGGATCGGCACTGCTTTTCTGTCACTGGAATGTCCCAGCTGAACAGGATTGCCTGATTTAGATTGCCTAAAGAAACCCATGTCTCGTATGTTGCATAACGTGGATCACCATTGGCTCAGGTAAACACAGTCCCACATTGAGAATAAGAACTGGCAGTTCCACCGCATCATTATAACAGTTGCCTGAGCAAACTTGGACACATGGAAGCCAATTTTAAGGACTTCTGTAATCCAAGTGTAGTGGCTCTGCACATTCTCTGATAGATTTCTTTAGGCAATAAAAGTTAGTTTTTCTCTTTTCATTTTACTGTAAGCATTCAGAGTACTTACTCCTGTTAAATATACAAAGAAACAAATAAATGGAAATCATAAACTGACAGCTCTAGCCTGCTGTGCTCTGCTAGTATAATTTCAAAACATTCTTACAGATACAATGCATACACAAAGAGAAGGTAATAGAAAGGTGGCTTGGCTGACATCCAGGAACAGCAGCTGCAAAAAGATGGCATTTTCTTCACTGGAATTTTCCTCCGGGGTTCAGTGTTTTGGATTCTAAAGTGTGGATCAACATTTCACACTTTAAGATGTGAATTTGTAATAGTATTCACAAATCATGGGGGTATCACCATCATACAAAAACTGAGGTGCCTCAGGCCTATAGACTGCTATCATATTATGTCAGATACCACCAACAATGAAGCAAATGGCCTCTTGCAAATAAGTTGTTATATAATTGTAACAAGAACTGGCTGTCAGGTGTGAGAAATTTTTTCTTTCTATACATCCTGAATTTTACCTGAACCAAACAGTATTGGCATCTGCTGATTTTTATTTTTATTGGAATGTCATAAAGCTGAATACCATCTCAAAACAATGTGAGGAACCACAGGGAGCCACCTGCCTTTTCGCCTAGACAACAAGCTGCTGCCAGTTTTAAAATAAGCAACAAAATAAAAAGCAAAAACAAAACTCACCATGAGCCATCTCTCCCAAAAAGAAGAAAGAGAAAGATAGAGCAACCTCTAAGCATCCACTAAAAAGAGGAAGGGGGAATGTCCTGCCAGTTGCTTCCTATTCTGCTAAATTGGGGGTGGGGGTGTTCAAGGAAAAAGTGTTGCATACAGATGTATACCAAATAGCAGAAGGGCCATTACTCAACACTAGTTTATAATTTGCCAAATTTTTAATTCACTAAGTGCATCCATGCACAACAGCTCTGTGAAGTAGCTTATTAGATGAGGTTCCTGGCAAGAACTATCCACTGGTGAGATGACAGTGATCCCTAATGACAGAGAATAAACCCATACCTCAAAGCCCCACTCCATCACAATGTTTTTTGAAGTCACTAAGGGAGAGCAGCGGCCTTGAGGTTGCCCCATTGAAAGATAATACCAGGTAGGCAGACTGAGTCGTTTATTATTCTTTTAAATTGTAAGCCGTCTTGAGTCCCAATTTTGGGGGAAACGCAGATCATCACCACCACCACCACACTAAAAAACCAGTAGACAGAGTCTTCCTTACTACAGGGCTCTTCCAAAATAATGGAAAGAGGTGAGAGTTCTTGTTCCTCACTTATTGCTGGTTTGTGCTACCTCCATGTCTACTGTCAGTCTCTCCAGATATTTTAGTCCCTGAGAACGATAGCAGGGAGGGAGGGAGAGAATATGAAGGAAACAGTATGAGTTCATAACCACTTGACCTAGCATCATTCAGATCACCTCAGAGCCTTTGTTCAGTATTGGCTCTGGATGCTGTGAGACCTGGTATGGGGATACCTTCTTTCTTAAAGGAACAGTAGCCTAATACTCATTAGGTGAGCTGCAAAAGAATGACCCTGATAACTTCTCCCGTTTCCACAGTAGCAGCAAAGATAGGTAATGGCTAAGGTACTGAGTGTGAACTGCAAATACTGAACCACACATGCTCTGATATATCCCAGAACTGGGGGAAATGCCATGCTCTGGAAGGGAATAAATGTCCCTGCTGGTGCTGGGAATTGCCAGTGGATAGTCTGAGACAACAGAAATTTCTTTTGGTTATTTTGAAAAAACAAACAAAAGCAAGCCAGAAAACTACAGCTACAAATACCATCAGCAGCATTTACTCCACTTGTAAGACACCTGTGGAGTGACTGTACTGCATTTCTGCTTAAACTGTAGCCATTATTTCTAAATGTGCATGTGTACCTTACAGTTAGCATAAATAAATTTTATGAAGATTGACATACGTATGCAAAAACATGCATATACACAACTTTTTGATTTTTTTTTTCATTTATGCTTAGTGGCCACCCTATATCTTGCACCTGTTTTTTTTAAAATGTAAATGCCCAGGTGGAATTTTTCTGGGGGAGGATGGGATGACTATTTTGTTGTCTCCCTACTGGTCAAGGTCATGATACTGAGTTCTGCAATAAGCTTACATAATAACACTGCTTGCACCACAACTTCTAATGTAGACATTTAGGATCTGGGTAGCATAAGCTGAGAAGTCTGGGATACAGACACAGTGAAACAGCCAACAAAAGAAAGCTAGAGCTCTTGTTCCAAATTTGTTCATTTATACAATACTGTCCTGCTATCCAAAAGTCCAAGTAGAACTGGACTTTGGGGCAAGATCTGCCCCTTCAACTCTGCCCACCCTATGATCATCCAGATAATAGCAAGTGATCTGGATGATATCAAACAGGTTTGGCATCAGCCCATTGATGCAGCACGGTGTTAGCATACTCTACACTCCTCTTGCTGAATATGAGGTATTTCCTCCCACAATGATGACTAAGTGAGTCCCATCACAAAAGCAGTCAAAGATACACCTTCCACCTCACCACAGCCTGTGTCCCCATTCACCCTTTCTGTCTGACTATCCAGGGATTCTCTCAAATCCAATCAATGTTTTATCACTCTGGAGTTAAAGTCATCAGCCTTTCTGGAGCCCCTTTGTCAGTTCCACGGGAAAACCATCAAAGCCTTTGTTACACCATGTAGTAACATCAACCACCCCTTGAGACTATGAAATAGGATATAAATATCCACCCTAGACATACCATAACCCATTTTCTTTTATATAGGAATGCAAAGCAGTTGTAAAGCATGGAATGGTGATGGGAAGGAAAAGGGAGAAAAATTAGTTTCTTGCTAATACGCATGGGCATCTAATGGAGACCTATACAAGATCATTAAGACCAGGGTCTAAAATTATCCAGTTGCACCATTGTCTATAATAATCAAAATCCAGAACTTTCAGATATGACATTAACATATAAAATCCTTTCTAAAGGAGTCTTTGCTTCATCCAGTTTGCTATGAAATAAATTACTTTGGCTTTTGAGAAATTGCCTTAAAGAACATGTCAGGGACACTCAATGAAATCTTGATGAAAGCCAGTCCACATCAGACCTTATCAACTCTTGAAGATTTCTCAAAGAAGGCAAGTTATTTTCGGAGAAATGCTGTGTGGTAAAGCAAATATGAGCAAATTTCAATAGGTGAAGGCTAAAAAAAAAATATCCCAGGGAAGGATTTGAATTTTTGTTCAAAGAAAGATTTGTATGTGCTTTACAGTGCTGGCATTCTGGCAAGGTCAAGAGAACGTTAATAAAGTGGTAAATGTTAAGCAGTCTTTTTTGTTATAAATTTGAAGATCTGTTAGTAAACACTGGAAATGTAGAGGATAAACACATCTGTTTTTCTGTCCTAGATTTAGGTTTTTGTTTTTCATGAGACTGGAAAATGAAAGGCTTTTCGGTGCACTCAAAGAAAAGAAAGGCCCAGTCTTATTTCAGTCTTCACATCCTAGAAATGGTTGTGCCATATAAAATGCCTCCGTGTAATGTGTGGGTCAGGTAAGCTTCTGAAGTGTGTGTCTGTTTTGAGGAGGGAGAGTACTGGTTTGTATGCAGGATTGTGCTCCTTGGTTTAGAAAACAAACATCACAACGTGCACTTCAGCAGTGGAGAGGGAGAGCACACACCCTGCAAAGAGCTATTAGCAAATAAAATAAGTAATAAAGCAAACTTTAAGAAATAGCAGACACAGCTGTGGGGGGGGGGGGGGCAGGGAGAAGGCAGCTTTGCTCCCCATGGCACAATTATTAGAGCATTTCTTTACACAGATAGTACAAGTGAGTTTGCTGCCTCTACAAGATTTTTACTGAAACCATGTGGTGCCTTAGTCACAATTCATAACTATGAGGTTATTAACTTAATTTTCTTTTATCAGATTATTCCACCCCTTTTCGGTTCCAAAGATGTAGTGGTCAAGGTGGCTAAAATAACCAGCAACTAATGGAATAAAATAACCAACCAATTCACTCCATGCATCTAAGATGGTAGACTAAAGTCTATGAATACTTCTTTCTCTCATTTAGTTAGTCTCAATGGTGCTACAAGATCTGTCAGTCAAGCCACTCGCCGCAGTAATTGTGCCACTGTGAGAGATACAAATGGTATTTTCCCTTGGAATGAATTTTTTGTTCAGCAAATGTGTCAAAGCATTGAGTAAGGGAGTGGGAGGATAGTGACAATAAGAAGCCTTCATAAACAATAGCTGTAATTATGTCTTAATATAAACTATAGATGTAATTATGTCTTAATAGCCAGGGTGTGGCTCCTTTGGTTCTCTTGATGTTTTGGCCTACAATTCCCATTAGGAGGCTGGAAAAGTTATTGCAGTTCCCAGAATCCTTCAGACGACATGGCCCCTTTACCAACTTGGTTGGGGGATTCTGGCAGTTTGGGTCTAAAAACATAATCACTACAACTTCTGGAGGGTTATGGGAGTCCTAAAGTTATTTTTGTTATTACTGTGTGCCTTCAAGTTGCTTCAACTTATGACGACCCTAAGGCAACCACATCACAGGATTTTCTTGGCAAGATTTGTTCAGTGATGGTTTGCCTTTGTCTTCCTCTGAGGCTGAGAGAGTGTGACTTGCCCAAAATTACCCAGTGGGCTTCCATGGCTGAACAGTGATTTGAATCTTGATCTTCAGAGTTGTATGAGAACCAGCATGACACAGTAGGTTTTGAATCATAGAATCGTAGAGTTGGAAGAGACCACAAGGGCCATTCAGTCCAAGCCCCTGCCATGCAAGAAATCTCAGTCAAATCATACCCGACAGATGGCCATCCAGCCTCTGCTTAAAGACCTCCAAAGAAGAAGACTCCACTACACTCTGAGGGAGTGTGTTCCACTGTCAAACAGCCCTTACTGTCAGGAAGTTCCTCCTAATGTTGAGGTGGAATCTCTTTTGCTGTAGCTTGCATCCATTGTTCCGTGTCGTGTTCTCTGGAGCAGCAGAAAACAAGCTTGCTCCCTCCTCAATATGACATCCCTTCAAATATTTAAACAGGGCTATCATATCACCTCTTAACCTTCTTTTCTCCAAGCTAAACATCCCCAGCTCAGTAAGTCATTCCTCATAGGACATGGTTTCCAGACCCTTCACCATTTTAGGCGCCCTCCTTTGGACATGCTCCAGTTTCTCAATGTCCTTTTTAAATTGTGGTGCCCAGAACTGGACACAATATTCCAGGTGGGGCCTGACTAAAGCAGAATAGAGTGGCACCATCACTTCTCTTGATTGAGACACTATACATTTATTGATGCAACCTAAAATTGCATTGGCCTTTTTAGGTGCCACATCACATTGTTGAGTCATGTTCAACTTGTGGTCTACTTGGACTCCTAGATCCCTTTCACATGTAGTCTCGTTCAGCCAGATGTCGCCCATCCTATATCTGTGCATTTCATTTTTCCACCCTAAGTGCAGTACCTTTCATTTTGTTAGTTTTGGCTCAGCTTTCTAGTCTATTCACGTCATTTTGAATTTTGATCCTGTCCTCTGGAATATTAGCTATTCCTCCTAATTTGGTGTCATCTGCAAATTTGATGAGTATGCCCCCAATTCTGTCATCCAAGTCACTGATGATGTTGAATAGCACTGGGCCCAGGACAGAGCCCTGTGGGACCCCACTGGTCACTGCTCTCCAGGATGAAAGGGCGCCATTGTTGAGCACCCTTTGGGTTCGGCCAGTCAACTAATTACAAATCCATGTAACAGTTACGTTGTCTAGTCCACATTTTACTAACTTGTTTGCAAGAATGTCATGGGAAACTCTGCCAAAGGCCTTACTGAAATCAAGATATACGATATCCACAGTATTCCCTTCATCTACCAAGCTGGTAATTTTATCAAAAAAAGAGATAAGGTTTGTCTGGCATGACTTCTTTCTCTGAAACCCGTGTTGACTTTTTGTGATTATGGCATTGCTTTCTAGATGTTCACAGACTCTCTGTTTAATGATCTGCTCCAGAATCTTTCCTGTTATTGATGTCAGACTAACTGGACGATAATTGTTGGGATCCTATTTTTCCCCCTTTTTGAAGATGGAGACAACGTTTGCCCTCCTCCAGTCTGCTGGCACTTCTCCTATTCTCCAGGAGTTTTCAAAGATTATTGCCAATGGCTCCAATATTACATTTGCCAGTTCTTTTAATACTCTTGGATGTATTTCATCTGGTCCTGGGGACTTAAATTCATTTAGATTAACAAGGTATTCCTGTACTATCTCTTTACTTATTCTGTGCTGAAATTCCCCTTTTCTGTCCTCTGCTCCATTATCCTCAGGTTGAGCACCCTTTTCTTTTTCTGAGAAGACTGAGGCAAAAAAGGTGTTGAAGAATTCTGCCTTTTCTCTGTCTTCTGTTAGCATTTTGCCATCTTCTCCACGCAGTGGCCCTACCGTTTCCTTCTTCTTCCTTTTGCTGCAGACATTTTTCAAAATAGCCCTTTTTATTGTTTTTAACCTCTCTAGCAAGCCTGAGTTCATTCTGCGCTTTACCTTTTCTGACTTTACCCCTACACATGCTTGCTATTTCTTTGAATTCCTTTTTCATGATTTCCCCCTTTTTCCATTTCTTATACATGTCCCGTTTAAAACTTAGCTTAGTTGAAAGTTCCTTAGTCATCCATCCTGGTTTCTTGAGACACCTCCCATTTTTTCTTTCTCAATGGAACTGTTTGAAATTGTGCCTTCAGTATCTCCTTTTTCAGAAACTCCCATCCGTCCTGAACTCCCTTCCCTTTTAGTATTTCTGACCACGGGATCACCCTCAATACTTCTCTAAGTTTACTGAAATCCGCTCTCCTAAAGTCTAGAATGTGGGTCTGACTATGCCTGGTTCTCCTTTCCACTTTATAGCAAACTCCAGGAGAACATGGTCACTGCCACCTAATGATCCCACCACTTGCACCCCATTAACCAAGTCATCCTTGTTGGTTAGGTTCAGATCTAAAATAGCTGACCCCTTTGTTGCTTCTTCCACCTTTTGGGCCATGAAATTGTCTTCCAGGCAAGTGAAGAATTTGCTAGACCTTGAGAATTTGGCTGAGTTTGAATCCCAGCAAATATCAGGATAGTTGAAGTCACCCATCACTACTACATTCCTTCTTTCTGAGTGCTGGACTACAACTCTGGAGACCAGGGTTCAATGTCCAACTCTCATGAAATCTACTTGGCTAAGTCACATGCTCTTAGCCTCAGGGGAAGGCAGTGGCAAACCTCTGAACAAATCTTGCCAAGAAAATTCCCTGATAGGTTTGCCTTGGAGTTTCCTTAAGTCAAAAATGACTTGAAGGCAAACAACAATTCCAGTCTAGTTCAATTACAGTCCAATGCTGACACCACTACACCACATTGGTTCTTCACAGTATTTTTACGTTCAGTTATTTCACTTTTCAAATCCTACCTGCAAAACAATCTCAAAAACAACCCAATCCTCTGCTTTTCTTTAAAAACAAACAAACAAAAAACCCAAAGTATTTCCATCTTTCTAAAAAAGTGCTGAAGGTGGCATCTTCCACTGTACACACAGAGACCGGGAACAGGGCCAGCAGGAATGATCTTGCAACTTCCCATTTAATGAATTTAATGAATGCACACATTGAAGGTGAGTTCAGACTGTCTTCCAGTTTACATATAGCTTCTCCTCTGTTTGGTTTCCTAGAGGTGAATCCTGGTTCCCACAGGCAAGCAGAAGACTGACTATTAATGAATTTGTTCTATCCTTGATTTAGTGTCATGTCATGACAACAATTAATCTTTTATCTGTTTTCTCTCTCCATGACTGTTCTGACTGAGGTCTTTTACAGTTGAAAAAGGTAGGATTACTAAAATGTAAAAGTATCTTTCAGGAAAATTGAACTTTTTAAAAATTTATTTTAGCAATATTCTATTTAATTAGCCAAACTGTTGCATTTGTTAAAAATTGTTATAAGATATACTAGCCACCTTTCTAATAACCAATGACATTCAATTTATTGTTGTGTGCCTTCAAATTGTTTCTGACTTATGGCGACCCTAAGGGGACTGTATGACACAGTTTTCTTGGCAAGATTTGTTCAGAAGGGATTTGCCTTCCTCTGTGGGTTTCCATGGCAAGTGGGGCTTTGAACCCTGGTCTCCAGAGTTATAATCCAAATCTCATACCATTACACCACACTGATTCTCATACAATAGACAACTAAAATTTGCAGCCTGATACCTGAAAGTGCACTATATTTCATCCACTAGTGTTACACTACAAAATTATTTTAAATAATATTAATTGTGCATGCATTAAAAAAATAAGGCTAACAAACCTGAAATTAGGAAGGTGTGTTTGCATTTATTCCCTCACAATTGGCATGCTGGTTTCTACTTCACTGCACTTTTGACACAGCAATCCACCAACCTCCTTTCAGCTGAATATGTGGTACTCCACTGCCCCCTTGTGCTTTGTGTATATCTGATTCCAAGCTCAATTATTTAAGCTACAGAGTTGTATTGGAGGGCTGGGTGGAGGACACAGAACTAAGCATCACCTTTTTTTCTATTGGAAAAATGAAGATTCAAAATGCTGAAACATTTGTTTTAGGTACCAAAAGTTCTCACTCATACATAAAGCTCTCATTTAGATACAAGGGATCAGAATTTTAGAAAAAGAAAGAAAAGAACATATGATAGTGTGAAAGAGGAGAAATTGATTTAGTACAGCAGATAATTTTTCACAAAGAGAACAGCCTGACTAAATGGAAACCATTTATTCCTTTTAAAAACATCTAAAGCAGTGATGCTCAAACTTTTGTCTTCTAAGTGTTTTCGACTTCACCTCCCAGAAGCCCCAGTCAGCTTGGCCAACAGTCAGGAATTCTGGGAGCTAAAGTCCAAAAGTTTGGGAACCACTGATCTAAAGCACATCCATATTAGTGGCATTCTAATACAGTATGCTATGCTCACTTATTTAGAGCTCCGATTTAAGGTACCAACTTCCTGTATGATATCCATGAGAAAAAGAAAAAATATAGAAGAGCCTGATGGCTTCTGTTTGATTAACAGTACGAGACTTGCTATTATTTTCAAGAAATACAGGTCTTTATGGGGAAGCAGGTGATGGATTTTATCAGGAAATAAGTGGCTGGAATGAGATCTGTACTCCAACTGTCAAGGGCCTTAAAATTTCAACAAGAGAAGGGATGGATTTCTTGGAGTTGGCATGTTTGCCATAACACAACCTCTAAATTCATCTCTAGCCCTTCTGACTGCTCCCCCTACAGCAAGGACTCCCAAACTTTGGTCCTTCAAGTGTTTTCGTCTTCCCAGACACTCCCCAGCCAGATTGGTCAACAGTCAATAATTCTGGAAGCTGAAGTCCAAAACATCTAGAGTTCCAAATTTGGAAATTACTGTTCTACATGGAAGGATCTGGAACTGGGTTGCAACACCAATCCCAAATCCTTAATTAATTATATTTCACACTGGTATTGATTTATATTGTTTACTGCTATGGAAGCCAGCCTTGTTTGGGAAGTAGGGTATAAAATGAAGAGAATGAGTGAATGTGCAAATAAATTAAGTAGGATCCTACAAGAAAGAAACAAAGTGCTTGCCTGTATTGTTTCTCATCCTTATCATTCAAACAGATTCTTCTTACTGAAAGTTCAAAAGGGGGGAAGTAGAGGGATTAGGAAACATATTGGGATGGGGGAAGGGGGCTCAGCCTTGGTCAATACTTGGATGGGAGACCGTCAATGAATATCAGGTGCTGTAGGTCAGCTTTGGACAGAGCCACTTTACACTGGTGGACACAAAGACTTTTGTATATCTCTTTGTCCCTTCCAGTCACCTGTCAAGGTACTGGCAGGTGAAGAAACTGGGAAAAGCACATCTTTCCAAAAATACCTTCCTTCCCAGGAAGGAACTGGTAAAAAACCCTCTTCCTTGCCTAAGAAGACCCTATGAAATTCTCCACAAATTGACAGGTGACTTGAAGAGCCAAAGAGATACACAAAAGACTTTGTCTCCTCCAGTATAAAGTGGCTCTCTGCTTTATCACACTAGGGGGCAAACAGGATTTAAACAAGAGTTAAACTAGAGAAAACCAGGAAATGCCTGGTTTTCTCTAGTTTAACTCTAGTTTAAATCCCATTTGCCCCCATGGTGATAAAGCAGTCTGTTGGACTATATCCAAGGCTGACCTTAGGGTTGGGCTGGATGGACCACTGAATGTGGTGGAAATGCAATTTACATCCTCTAGAGTGCGTTGGGGGCTTTTGATAACATTCCGGAGGGGGGACACATGAAGCTCATGGGCCATACTTTGGCCACCCCTTTCTAGAAGTTGTTCGCAGCGTAACTCTAAGAATGAATTTGAAGGCTTTGATGGCCGGCATCCATAGTTTTTTGTGGGTTTTTCGGGCTATGTGGCCATGTTCTAGCAGAGTTTTTTCCACAGATGCTGGCGAAACATCAGAAAGAAACTCGGCTAGATCACGGCCACATAGCCCGAAAAACCCTTCCCCACCACCACTCCCCTGTCCTTTTGTGTCGTGTTTTCTTAGATTGTAAGCCTGAGGGCAGGGAACCGTCTAACTAAAAGATTGTATGTACAGCGCTGTGTAAATTTACAGCGCTTTATAAATAAAGGTTAATAATAATTACATTTCAAAGCCCTCCTCTAGGGGCCACACAGACTGTCAAACATGAACAAACAAAATTCCCCAAACCAGAAGTGGCCAGAATCCTACTTCTGGTTTTGGAAACTGAGTGTTGTTTATGAATGTTTAACACTTTGTGAGCTATTTGAAAAGGTAAATCACTGCTCTTGGGCACCTCCAGGAGAAGCAATTTTCCCTTCCCTTCTTAACTTTACCCTACCCTTTCTGCAAAACTGGGATTACTGTTATAAATTAAAACACAATATGGTTAAAAACATTTTAAAAATCAACATTAAAATGAAATTAAATTATCAATAATATTTAAAAATCATGTAAAACATGCTATTAAAATGAAGAAAAGCAATTGAAACAGTAGAATAAGAACAGCACAGCACCCTCTTTATTAAAAAAAGCCTTTTCTTTAAAGAACTATCTATTCATAAAAGAGTCTTGCCTACCAATGAAAGAAGATCAAGAACTGGGCCATTCCATCCTCCCTGTGAAGGGATTTCTGGAGCCTAGAGGCAGCCATCAGATTTAAAAGTGGTCAAAGAAGTGAAGACCCATGTTCATGAGGGAAGAAGGTTCCAGGAGTGAGGGACAGCAAGTGAGAAGGGAGGAATCTGGGACAGAGCAGTGGAGATCCTAGGCTGAGACAGCAGACCTTGACTACTAGAACGGAGGGAAGGAGTAGGAATGTACAGAGAATGAAGTTCAGATAAATAAAGAGGACCAGCCCATGCAGGGCTTTAAAGGTCAACAACAGAAGCTTATACTGTATACGGAAGGGAAAGGGGAGCCAGTGAAGGGATGATAATAAAGGAAAAACATGGTTAAAGCGGTGAGCGGATGTAATGATGTGTGCCACTGAATGCTGAACGGAAATTAAAGGACGAAGATGAGAGAGAAGAATCCCTGCCAGAAGGAGGTTGCAGTAATCTAGTCAGGAGACCACCAGAGCGTGGACCAGAGTCTTGGCAGTGGAGGTTGAGAGAAATGGACGGATTTTGGCTGTGGCCTAGATGTGGGGGATAAAAGACACTACTAGGGGTGTCTAAGCTCCTTCTTCACAGGACGTTCTGATTGCCTGTCAGTTGAGAAAAATAAATACTTGGAGTTTTTAAAGAATTATAATGTAATGCAATAGTATGGAACTAGCTGTTTTTCTAGACCCTTACCAAATGAAGAGTTTCTCTTTCTCTCTCTTAGGACCAGGATGACAGTTTTTTTCTCTCTATCCTGCATGCATTATAACATCCAACCTACATGGACTCCAATTTGGCGAAGGCAAAACCTCAGGAGACATCCATCAATCTCAACAGTACTATTTTAAAAGAAAGCCCTTCTGTTTCAACGCCTCCAAACAGCCTGGGCAGCCACAGCTTTTGAATAACTACATGCCGGATGTTTTGACACCTACAGCACACATGGCCACTGACTGCACCATGAATCGCTAGTGTAAGTATTTACTTACATTTGCACCTGTTTCCTCCCAAAGGCTGGGGGTGGATGGCAATAATTTAAGACAAACTATCCACTCAGACGTTCTAATATGTTTGGAAGGTGGGAGGGTTGAGGGTGTTAATCTGTTCTGGGTTGATCTGTGTAGGATCATTCCTTGATGCAGGAAATTGAATTAGATTATTAACTGGTAACTTCCAACACTAGAATCCTTTAACTATACAGTACTGTAAAATACTATTGCTCTCTGGATGCTGAAAAATTGATAGCCAATTTAGTGTAGTGATTAGAGCACTGGACTGCAAACTCTGGAGACCAGGCTTTGAAGTTCTGCTCAGCCATGAAATCCCACTGGGTGACCTTAGTCAAGTCACACTTTTTCAGAGGAAGGCAAACAGTTTCTGAGTAAATGTGACCAAGAAAACTCCATGGTAGGTTCACTTTAAGTTCATCATAAGTCAGAAATGACTTCAAGGCACACAACAACAACTTGCAAACCCAGAATCCTTTAATTATATTGATTAAATTGATTACACCATGAAGAAGAAAAAATGAAGAAGCAGTGATCTGAAAGTTTTCTTCCATGTCTTAATCACCCACAAAGGTTCTGAGCCCAGATCCATCTACTGTAATTACAGTGTGCTAGCTAGCACATCCATGTTAGGATTGGTAGCACATATTTGAACTGCACTGTTTTGACTTTTATAGATATTATTTATGATACAGGAAATGATACTAGGGGTTAAATACAGCAAGTAGAAGACAGAGCTTGAAGGCTAATAGGTTACACAAGATTCCCAATAATTCTGAGCTCATAACTTCTGTGTTCCTAGAAAACACTTTCACATTTTAAAGCATTTTTCAACAGCTGAATGTTAAAATTACAAATGCTTTCTCCTTCTTTTTCTGAGGCCTCTAAATTCTGTTGTTGTTGTTAAGTGCCTCTGACTTACAGCAACCCTATCATAGGGTTAGGTTGTTGTTTTTGACAAGATTTATTCAGAGCAGCTTTGCTACTGCTTTTCTCTTCACCCAAGAGAGTGTGACTTGCTCAGTGGCTTTCCAGGGCTGAGTCGAGATTTGAACCCTGGTCTCCAAGAATCATAGTTTGTTAAACTGCTATACCACAGCGACTCTTTGTTATACTAGAAATGGTGGTGTGGAACTTCAGCTGAGGAACAAGCATATGGAGGAAGGTGAGAATTGCAAAGGAAAGTGGAAAACAAGGAAATTTTAAGCCCTCTCTGCTGAGCATGGAAATTTTACTTTGTTTGGATTATAACCTTCAGAATCTTGGCAGTGCTGGCTGGGGGATTCTGGAAATTTTAATCCAAAAGTTCACTTTTCCAAGCTGGATGTTTTCCACTGACTGAAGTTGCTGAACTTGATACAAAAGTAGTCCAATGTACAGTGCACTGCAGGGGATAAACCTCTCTATGATCTAGCAGTTGAACATGGGACTTCAAGATGACTTACCCCCATGTCTCCCTTTTCAGGTGAAAATGTGTACAATAGTCCCTGTTTTTCTCTCATCTTCTTGGTCTGTCTTCTCCATTGCTGAAGCACTTCTTTATCTCTAAAAATTTAAAAAAAAACAATTTTAGACAATACAGTGGATCCTTGTTATACGCTGGGGTTTGGTTCCAAGATCCCCCGTGTATAACAAAATCCGTGTATGCTCAAGTCCCATTAAGTATAATGACATAGCAAAATGGTGTCCCTAAAAATGGAACATCAAGGTAAATTTATACTTTTTTGGAACATTTTCAAACCGTGTATGCTTAAATCCGTGTATAAAAAATCAGTGTATAAGAAGGGCCGACTGTATTTTATGAAGAACATGCTGCTGAACATCACTGACATTTTACTGGTAGATATTAAAATCAACATGTATGTGGTAAAGTTGCCCTGAAACTTGAAATTAACATTGGCAATTAATTCTGGACTGTATTCAATGTATCTATATTAACAAATACCATATACACTATATGTAAACATGGTATCTAAGTCACAGCAACATAAAATGAGAATATGCCTTAATATCAGATACACCAGCCGTACAAAACTATGACTTTCATTATGGCAATTTCAAATGATTTGTTTAAATGTTGTGGAGTTAAATCATGGCACAGTTAAGGATTTAATCACACCAGGTTGCTGTCCTGCCATCGCTCTAGTTTAAGACTTGAAGCATACTGATTTGTATAAACTGCTTATAGAACTTATCACTGTAATAGCACTTTGGCAATACATGGTCTCATGAACTGTTTTTTGCACTTCTGAATGCTGCCTGTGTGAATGTGCTGCTTCTCCCACAAAACGCGGGGTTGCTGTGTGTACATTCAAATGGCAGACCCACACAAGTGATAATGATTGCCAACTGCTTCCTGAAGCCACCTGCTGTGTGAATGTGTACACAACAGTTGCTTTCAGGCAGCCATTGGCAGCTACAATCTCTATGAGGGCAAGGGGAAGAGAAGCAGAATCACACCATGTGGCTATTTGAGAAATAGAACTGCATGAGGAGGGACCTATTGCACGAAGGCACTAATGGAATAGCAGCAAGACTGATAGCCTTTTGACGGGTTTTGAAAAGGTGTGCTATAGTAACAAATGGAATTCAGGGCATCAGCAGGACAGTAGCAACCAAAGACACTTTGATCCTGTTATAGTTCTGCTTTTTTAGCTTCATGTGGCAAAGTCGTAAAATGTACATGGAGGTTTTTTTCTTCTCTTTCTGGCTCTGCATGTTCAAAGACTGCTAGATTTGTATCTGCTGTAGGGTCTAGGGTCAAACCGTACTCCTCCCAACTGCTGTTAGTTTGTGGGGAGTGGAGAGAAAAGCAATATATGAATAATATATGAATGTGTCTTTCTACACCATTCTCTCCAACCACACATAGTTTTAATAGCTGGAGGAAAGAGTTAAATATCCTCTTCTGAGAATACTACTCTCAAGGCAGCCTCAGGGTTTTGCTAATTAGGCAGAAACAGTGAGAAAGCCTAATTACATATCTGATTTAACCCCTAGATATCTAGTTTTTTTTAAAAAAAAAGCTATGGCGAAGAAGACCAGACAAAGCAGTAGAACCATCTATGACCCTTAGTGCTCTTTCCTAAGTCACCACAATCTCAGTACTGGTAGTGTACATATCTGTGCAGCCAGCAAGAAAGCATGAGAATCATTTAAAAAAGAAATCAGACATCATTTTTTATTCTCATAGTAAAAAAAAAGAGGGCAACTATGGGAGTCTAGGAGCTGCATTGGCTCCCCAGAAAAACTTATGGGGCTGCACCTCTGCAAATACAATAAGTTTTGCCCTCAACTGCTCTCTAGGTAGAAGTACGGAAGTATTTTGCAATGCTATGGGGCAGGTGGGCCATTACTATTTTTAAAAAGCATTCCAGTCATTTTCTGTTTTTTTGGGGGGGGGAACCCCTTTCCTATTTTTAAATTTTTTTATATTTATTTAAATATTTTTAAATAATAAAGAACAAGCATGGCATAGTGGTTTGAGTGTTGGACTATGACTCTGGAAACCAGGGTTCAATTCCTGCTTGGCCATGAAATCTACAGTTACCTTGCTCAAGTCACACACTCTCAGCCTCAAGGGAAAGCAATGGCAAACTTTCTCTGAACAAATCTTGCCAAGAAAACCCCATGATAGGTTCACCTTAGGGTCTCTATAACTCAGAAATGACTTGAAGGCACACACATTTTATTTAAAAAGAGAACTCACCATTTATAGCACAGGACAAAATCCAACCACTGCTACCCATTATATATATATATATATATATATATATATATATATATATATATATATGATGAGTAGTACACACACACACACACACACACACACACACATGGTGTGTGTGCATGCACGCGCGTTGCACTTATATTTCTCCCTTTCTCCCAAAATGGGATCCAAGGTGGCTTATAATAATTTTAAAAAGATCCAATTAAAACCTTAAAGTTAAAAATAATTAAATATTAGCATTATTAAAAGAGGATTAAAACAGCTAAAACACTAAAAACACAACATACAGTATTTGAAACAGAGTTTCAATAAAAAAGATTGAGTATATATTTAGACAGTATATATTTAGACAGACAGACAAAGAGAGAGAACACACTAGTTCACACACTGCAACTCCATAGCTAAAATTCAAAAGTCTGCTGGGAAAAAAAATGTCTAACTGCCAGCAGAAAGACAGGAGGGAGGAAGCCAAGTGGATGTCCTGTGGAAGTGAGTTCCACAGTCTGGAAACAGCCATGGGGAAGGCTCTCTCCTTACCAGTCCTCACCAGTCAGGCCTGCAAGGATATGGGACTGTGAGAAAGGACATGGTAAATATTGGGATCTATTGTTATGTCCCTTCCAATATGATATGCAAAAGCCAGCTAGTTGAATATTTCTTCCACACTGGTAATGAGGCAATATTCTCCACCACCTGAAGCCAGTTGGTTAGTTGAAAGGATTCAGGGCAGACTGCTCAGGATACAGTTATCCTCTCCAACATATTACTCTTACAGTACTTATCATCTTCTGCCTTAGGTGACTGCCTCATTCTGTCCAATGCTGGATTGGGGAGCTCTGTACCAGCCCATTGGCTCATTGGATCCAGATGTGTCTCTTTTGACTGGCAGAATGTATGGTCTGAGACAGGTTTTTCACTACGCTTCTGAGATCATTTTAGCTGTAGGCTGGATGGAGGAGTCTCCATGCATGTAGAATGGGACCTCTTAATTTGCATAGAAGGATAGCATTATACAAGACAGTGAAAGGCCCATTTCTTCCCTAGCAGCTAACTACCAAGAGGAAAGGGACACCGTTTCCAGCACAAAAGCAGTAGGTGGAAGGGGAATTTGAATTCTCCCTTCCTTGAGCTGCTCCCTTTCCCATAGTGTAAGACCTCTTCAGGGGTATCACCCTTAGCTAGACTAGTTTCTATACTTGGGTTGGTCAGGAGAAAAAAGCTTAGCCAAAGAGGTTCAATGTGCATGTAGAAGCATCTTCCCCCGCTTGCTATTTATGTGCATTAGACCTCATCCTGTACCTCACTGCTTCAAAGTGATAGGCCTTCTACTGTTCTAAGTCTTGTGCAGCAGCATTAAAAAGTGGTTTAGGATCACTGCAAAATAGTGCAAAGTATCAAAAAGGAAAACAAAGTAACCATATGTATTTATATAACTCATATATTATTGTATGTAATAAAATAAAATCCTTCTGTCAAAATAGTAAACCGTTGTGTGGTGGTAGGGCAGCATGGCCATGTTCAAACACTGCAAAAACAACACTTGGAAAAGCAACAACAATAAAAATAAAAGTAATACTTGCTTTCGCCTTTGTTCAATTAAAGCCTGTTTCTCCTTCATTTCCTTTAGTGCTGCTAGTTTGTATGCTTCAATCCTCTTACTCTGAATGATCAAATCATGTGATGAAATTATAGGAAACATATTCTTCTTGGCCCTTTAGAAATAAATGTATTGGTACGGTCAATTAAACATTGCAGTAGAGTCCAAACAGAACAAATGTTGTAACGCCAGCAGCTGGAAAAAAAGAAACCTAAATATAGTAAATGTCTACCCTATTTTATAAAATACCTGGTGCTCCATGTAAAATTATCAATCTAATGCCACAGTGATTGGCATTTCTAACAGTGTGGTGTTGATCTCAGAAGAGCAGTTTATGTTTGGTACTGATACAAGAAATTTAGCATGGTTGGTTTATTGTTTTCCAGGGGAAATAATTTGCTTCTTGACATGATTTTGATCACATCTGAGTAAAACTGGAGTGGATGGATGGAGAGGTCTAGAGTGGAGCATTGGTGCCCCTCTGCCTGTCTCTTCTAGCAGGAAAAATCACACCAAGAGGGAGGACCACAGTAGCAAAGTTGCTCACTTCACCTCGGTGGATCGATAGCTTTTGCCACAGGTTTTCCTCATGGTGGTAGTGGGCATAGTGGCCCAAAACAGGGAATGCTTTGGGCAGGAAATATTGTATATACTTGTGTGTAGGTCAACCTCATGTATGAGTCAGGGGCAGGTCTGGGGGCCAAAATTATGGATTTTGATATGACTGTGGATAAGATGAAAGTAAACTTAGGGTCATGTAACAAAGGAAAGTGATACCCAAGAACTTACAAAATTCTGGCAGGCACAACTATATGTGCTCACTCTAAAAGCTGGATGGATGTGGAGGGAACTGTGGTCAGTGGTGGCTCTGTGATGTGTGGGGGAGGCGACCTGGCAAGGGCAGGGCCAAGAAAATGCTCACATGCCAAAAAGGATGTAAAGGCAAGTTAAATGTAACTTACATGTGATAACTTAGCAAATATTTTAATGCAGAAAAGCTGACAAATGTACAAAAGCTGACAAATGTCTTACTGAAATCCTTCAAAGCCCAATTACTCACAGTGCTTTTTAGAGGGAAAGTACCAAAGAGCTGCCACCACTACCATTTTCCCACCCAGACATTCAAAAACGCTAGAAGTGGCACCGTGAAAGAGGTGTTTCTTTTAGGTTCTTCCAGGATGGACTAAGCTCTTTCCTTTTGCTATTCTAAGAGAAGGACGTCATTCATTTTTATAAGAGTTAAGGTATAGTACTTAAACTGATGCATGGATAAGTTAACACAGGTTTTTGGGGTTGTTTTTTTTACTAAAATTTCAAGATTTAATACATGAGTAGTGTATTCTAAATGGAGCTGCAGAGTAGTAGATACAATAAATCAGCTGAGATCCAATCTGCCTCATTCCTTCAGATGGGGCTGATTCAGGTTTATCAGCTACAGCAAGCCTAGAACAAACATTTTATTGCTGTCTTTTTGGGGTGGAATTGAAAATATGTGAATCTGCAAGGTTTATGAGCCAGGTGACACTGACCCCCATGTGGTAGATTTGCTGCTCTACTACTCTGCCGCTCCATTTAGAATTCCTCTTCCTGCTACATAGGAAGCAGTTACACAAATGTCATCAGGCTGATAATGATCATATTTATTTATTTGGGTATTTATACCCTGCTCTTCAGCCCTAAAGGCTAAAAAAAGTCCATAGGATTTTGAATAAAGCTATTTTAAATGCTGAAGATTAAGATTTTGGGGCTGTACACATGGACTAAAAGGCCCATGTCCCCTCTGGCCTGGTGTCGTCCTATGCAGACAACATAGGCTGATAGCCTCAGACAGGGATTGGCCAGACCTGACACCAATCCAGTGGTTCTTGGCTGACCTTGGTCCAAAAGGCCCTTAGTGCAATCTTTTAAAACCAGCTGTTTGCAGTGGAGTCTCCACCACCTTGTCCCCTGGGGAGACCCCAGTCACAGCCTGTGATGTCTGAAGGGGGCGTCTGTCCATACAGGCTGTGGAGGGGCTTTCACAGGTGACATGGTGGCAGTGGCAGATACGGGTCACATGGCAGTGGTAGCTGCACAGCACCGCAGTGGGCAGGCATGCAAACACCCGCCTGCCCCCATGCTGGCCCAGGTAGGTACTGGGGGTGGGGATGAGCCTGGACCATAGGCAGGATAGCATGCAGTTTGGCCTGTAGTATCCTACCCCATGTGTATAGGCCATGTGTATATGGCTCAGGTCCACTCTGTTTGGAAGACTGTAACTCTCTGTATGAACTGGCCCGGCTCTGAGATCATCTGGAGAGGCCCTTCACTCCGTCCTACCATCACAAACATGGTTGGTGGGGACACGAGAGAGGGCCTTCTCAGTGGCTGCCCCTAGATTCTGGAATTCCCTTCCCAGGGAGATCAGAATGGTTCCCTCCTTGTTGGCCTTCTGCTGGCAGGCTAAGACTTACCTGTTCAGACAGGCTTTTAAAATGGAATGTTTGTAAAGGACCAGCTTTGGATGTTGTTTCATTTTAAAATGTTTTATACAGTTTTGTCTTTTTAAAATGAATTTTATTCTTTTAATAGCTATCTTTTTAACATGTAACAATTTAATTCCTTTTTAATGCACATATTTTCTATGTTTTTAATTGTATTGTTCTTTTAATATTGTGAAGTTGCTCTGAGTCCCAATTCTGGGAAAAGAGCGGGATACAAATAACAACAACAACAACAACAACAATGAGAAGAAGAAGAAGCCTCCAGTCAGAGAAAAATGAAGCAGAGAATGCTCACTTCCATTCCAGGGGCAGACAACTTGGTGGAGGTATTTTGGACTACAGCTCCCATAATCTCTGATTAATCATGCATGGTGGGGCTTATTGGACTAAGTTGCAGATGATCCTGATATCAATTGCATACTTCTTACAATTCTCATTCTAACCCCTGTTTTGTAGACACCGACATCACCACCAAAGGTTCAAGTACAGGGAGAGTTAGGAGCTTCAGACACAAGATCAAAAGGATGTGATTTCAGCATGTTTTCAGTCTTTTGTTCTTATGCTATGTTTTTGTTTTGTTTTCTTGGTTTCCTAGTTTCTTTTCTTTTTTCCTTTTTGGAAATACTGACAATTAATTCTATTTCTAATGGTAACATATATTTCAAAACATGTTTTTGATGGAAATTCATAAAAAAAAACAAATTGATTTTTATCAGTCTTCAGGCACTGCATGAATGGAAAGATGCGGTAAAACAGATGGGAACAAATGCGTGCATTTGTGTGGACTGTAACTGGAGGTTATACTGATGTTTCCCTTAACCTCCTCTCTGGACTGCCTTGCATTAATTATGGCAAGCCTCAAAAACCAACTGAAATTATCTTGAATTCCAAAAGAAGTTTGCTGGATATCAGTGGAGAGATGCTGCATGAGAAACACAAGTGCACATTCACAGATTGCTGGTGCTTTACATCCTGGCCTTTGTTTGAAAGCCATAGGAACGAATGGACATTAAAAAAAGTAAATAAAGAATGAATCCTAAAGACGCATTTCAGGAATACTCATTTCAAAGAGAATATAGGCAGAGTGCCACCTTCTGGTTTTCCTCAGAAAAAGGAAAAGAAATTCAGGAATTATAATTCCACACATCACTGTGCTAAATATGTGATCTTCAATGTGCTTGGGATGAACCCTGCAGGTTAAGTGCCTCTCTGTTGCCTATAGGTTTTAAGAGTACAGCCCGTGTGCTTATATTGTCTCCTTCTTCAAATGTTCCACAAGCCATTTCTCAGCTAAAAGAAAAGTAGGTGGTTGTTTTGCCCATCATTGTCCCTAGGCAATTTATACCTCTTGAGCAAGCTGAAAAGGTAGTTAGTGTGTATACTGCTATTTGTTCAGCAACACCAAACTATAGAGGATTATTCTTTTGCTCTTTGAAGTATACTGTTGGTTTTTGAAGACTAGAGTTATCTGGGGGGAAAATGGGAATGTTTTCAATAGCAGTTTCTAAGCCTATTAATCCCTCCCAATTCCCCTGTTATTTTCATCTCAAATGTGGTATGTGCCCTGAGTTTCATTGTGGTGTGCACCCTGTTTCAAAATAAGAAAACAACTTATGCAGGTGCTTTCATGAAGTCATGGAAGGCACATTCTAACAATTATTATTCAAGGTCTTATACAATGGTTTAAAGTTCAGTTTGTCATTCTAATTATTATTATTATTATTATTCTGTATTTATATAGCGCTGTAGATAATGCATATCATACTGTAAAGAGGGAGGCAGAATAGAAATATGGGACTGTATTCTTCTACAGTGGGACTATGAGAACTTCAGGAGGCGCCTTTCTCTTAGCCCTGAGAAGTACATCTACTGGAGACACAACAGACAGAGGGTGTTTTGGGTGGCTGCACCCAGGTTCTGGAGTTCCTCATCAAGAGAAGCCTCTGTTGCCCTTCTGTTGGCAGACAAATATTGTTTTATTAGACAAGCATTTCAAAACTGACCAGCACATTGTTGTCAGATGGTTGCTATGTTTGTTTTATAGTGATATAGTTTTAAATTGTATTTTTAATTACTTTAAACCTTTTAAAACCATGTATTTAATGCAATTCTCTTTTAATATTTGATCTTGTTTTATGTTTTAATAGTATTAATGTGAGCCTCCTTAATTCTATTTATTAAATCCCCTCCTTCTATCCCACTTTATGAATGCAGGTCTATGATGGGGTAGCTGTGTTTCTCTGTTGCAAGAAAAACAACAGAGGGTCAGGCCCATAGCTAGGCTGGGGCAACCAGGGCCCCAAACGGCAGTTCGCCAAGATGGCACCCACGGCACGTGGTAGGACTCAGGAGTGTGCAAACGCTCCACCCTACCAAACTCTACTTTCTGCTCCAGGGCCCTAAAGGCCTAGCTACAGGCCTGCAGAAGGTCCTGAGGCATCTTAAAGATGAGTTGATCATAGGTGGCATAAGTTTACCTGGGTAAGAGCCCAGTTTGCTTGAAGCATCTATGTAGGCTCCAGTCCAGAAAATGTACGCTATTACAAATATTTCAGTTTCCATGGTGGTGCATAATATTTGCAGCAAAACTGAATCCCAAGGCACTTTGAAAACTAACAAGAATAATACATAAAAAATAAAATTGCTAAAATCTTAAAGTGCCACAAGAGTCTTTGTAGCCTTTTCTTTGTTTTTCATGTTGTTCTTCAGCTAGATCTTCAAGAAGGAAAAGAATTGACAGTAGGAAAAACAGACAGCGATAAGGAATGCAGTGTGATCATGAACAGCCACTGGCATCACTAGGGAGGGGTGGTGAGTACAGCCCGCACTGGGTGACACCACAGAAAAGGGATGATACCTAGTCAAGCCCTCTTCCTGCTGTAGAGTGTGCTGCTGCTGCACCTCCTTTTTCTTCTCTGATGCCCTAGCTCTCTTCACAAAGAGAAAGCCAAGGCAGAGGAAGAGGAGGAGGGGCAGCATGCACACCTTCCATCCCCTCTCACTACCTCACTCACCTGGGACAGCCTCGACAGCCCTGGAAGCTAGGCAAGTGAGTGAGGCAGTGGGAGAGGATGGATGGAGGCTAGGGTAGGCCCCAACAGGGGTGGTGGTGAGAGTGCCTCTCCTGGTTTTGGACTTGTCAGGCTCCCTTTTCACAGCATCAGTGGCAAAGGGGCAAGTGCCCTCTCCTAGGCTTCCTCTTCAGGAGGAAGCCGTCATGGAAGCAAAAGATGGGGTGAGCATGCTCCTCCTATCCCCACCCACTGCCTCACTTGCCTGGTTGCCCCCAAGCAAGTGAGTGAGAGAACCAGGGAAGGCCACCCCCAAGCAGCCCCCCTCACACGAGGTGGCACTACTTCTGAAGATGCCGCTACAAATAGCTAGTACCTAGCAGGAGACCCTAAGATAGCATAAAACACTGGAAACTAGATTTCAGACACCAGTGGGCAGAACAAAATTTACTATGAAGGCAGCTTTTGAGCATTTGGGTAAAATTTTTAATTATCAGATTCTATTCACTGTTTCTAATCCCCTCCATTGGTAGTGAACTCTCTTAGCAAGTGTGCCATAAATACAAAGCCACTCTTGAGGACATTACAGCACACATACAGTTCCATTCCTCCTCTCATCCCTGTTTGCTTCTAACTCTCAAAAGTCAGAAGCAGAAAAGTATATGACCTATGCAACAATCAGGCATAAAGGCTTTCTTATTTATGTCCAGGGTGCCACAAATACTTGCTTTTTGGGTCAATACTGATACCTTTGATTATTTATTCTTGCATCCATTAACAGAGGAGAAGAAAGGAAAGAAAAAGTGACAATCCTACAATCATGGACAGATGACAGCTATGTCAAAAAGATGGCTATGTTGTCTAGAAAAGAAAAAAACAACTCCAGTGGGCAATCCAGAATGTAATCTGCACTATGAATCAACAAGAACAAGGAGTCAATGCCTAATAGAATTCATCAGTGTAGCATTGCGTTTTCAAGCTGTTCCCTAAGGAATTCTGAGGTTTTTCAGTATTGTACTGGGAACTCTCTGCTTTTTTTAATTGGCATTATAAAAATATAATCAAATTATAAGAGATATGATTCATATCAGCTTCCTACTCCTTATCCTTAGTTTAACCAACCCAATAGAGTGGGGTGGGAAAAGTGCAGTCCATCATGGGTCACATATGACTTTCAGGCCTCAAAAAGGACCCAAAGGACTTTTACTCCCAAACCTGGACTTTGTTTTGTTACAACATCCTCTCATGCTGCTTCTGATTTCCTCTACGGTTTAAGAAAGAGCTCTTTTGGACCTAAAGAAACTGGGGTGGGTTGGGAGAAAGAAGGAAACATTGTCCCACACCCCTTAAAACAGGGGTGGGCAAAGTGCAGGCTACACGTGGCCCCTGAAACCCCTGCAAGCCCCTAGATCCCAAACATTTCAGCGAGCTGATTGTCAGGTGATTTCTTCCTCCTGAAAACTGGTCAAAAGCTATCAAAAGTGTCCCTTTAGCCCTCCAGAGCCCCCCCCAAATTTCCCCAAAAGCAAAAAATAAAATAAAATAAAAAGCTACAAATTAAGCAGCCAAAATGGCAGCCAAAAGTGACATTGCATCACTTTGGGCATACTGAAACATGCTGGCCCCCATCACTTGTGCAGTTGCCTACCCATGAATTAATGTTTGTCATAGGCAATTTGAGTAAAAGAATATGCGAGCTGGAGCTTGGTGGGGATGCAGTCCTCCAAGATCCCATGGCTGTTGCCTAATCATGTAATATAAGAGAAGATCAATGGCCTGCTGTATGAAAAGAGTGTAATATATACAGACCACCACTGGGTGGAAAGTTTCCATGGAAAATACTCTGTATATCACTACCAATCCTCTGAACAAATCTTGCCAAGAAAACACCACTATAAGTTCATTTTAGGGTCGGCTTAAGTCGGAAATGACTTGAAGGCACACAACATACCACCCCCCATTCTATTCCTTACACAGTTATCAGAAAATGTTACGTATGGTCTATCGTGATTCACACAACATAACTTTAATGTGGGTAACAAAGACACTTAAATAGTTAAAGATTTCTTATACCTTGGCTGAGCCATTAATCAAAATGAAGACTGTACTCAATAAATCAGAAAAAGACTTAAGACTTGGAAAGGCAGCCATGTAGGAACTGGATATGTAAAGACATATCATTAAATACCAAAGTCACAATCATCCAGGGCCAGGCCATAGTACAGTCAGTCTTCTGTATCCAGAGATTCTTTATCCACAAATTCAAGCACCCACAGGCTGAAAATATTTCAAAAAAGTATAAATTCTAACCAGCAAACCTTGATTTTGCCATTTTAAGTAAGGGACACCATTTTACTATGCCATTTTATCTAATGGGATTCGAGTATCCACTGATTTTGGTATCCATGGGATGGGGGGTATCCTGGAACCAAACCCTAGCAGATAACAAGGGCTGACTGTATTTCTGATTTTTATGTAATACTGTGAAAGCTAGACAACAAAGAAAACTGACAGGAAGAGAATCAACATATTTGAAAAGTAGTGTTGAAGAAGATTAAAAAGACAAATGAATGGGTCTTAGAGCAAATCAAGCCTGAATTAGAAGAGAAAATATCTATACTGAGGCTGTTGTACTTGGCACATACGTATGTATTATAGGAGAACATGACTTATTGGAAAAGACTGTAGTCTATGCTTGATATAGTGGAAGGATGTAGCGAAGACTACATTATAGTTTCAATCAAGGTAGCCATGGCCCTGGGTTTGCAAGACAAGATCAGGGTATTTTATGACTTGAAATTTTGGAAGTCTTTTGTTCACACGATCATCATAAGTTGAAGTCAACATGATAACAAATAACGAAAACAAGTGTTCTATGCCTTATTCTTATTGCATGACATAATCACAATATAGCAATGGCAATAGTATATACATTTCTATACAGTACAGCTTATCAGTGAACTCAGCTCTCTCTAGGTGGTTTACAATCTTTAAACTAATTGCCCCTAACAACCTGGGTATTCATTTTACCGACCTATGAAAGGATGGAAAGCTGAGTCAACCCTGGAGTTCTTTGGGACTGAACTCACAACTTTGTGGCTGCAGTACTGGCATTTAACTACTGCACCACCAGCACAACACACAGGAGACGTGCATGGCTTAGATCTAGGCTATCTGGCAAACTCTATCTCCCCATATGGACATGCCCAGACCCTGAGTTCTGCAGGAGAAGCACTTCTTTCAATCACACAATCTTCACTTGAAAGGTTGGTGGAAACAAGAGGTAGGCCCTTCTCAGGGGCTGCCCCTACACTTTGGAACTCTCACTCTGAGTACAGAATAGACTGTGAGCTTTCTATTGGCAGATGAATTTCAGAACTGAAGGCTTTTAAAGAAAGGGCTATAAGAAGGTGCTGTATTGTTTTAATATCGGTTTTTCTCCAAAGGGGCTCAATTTCCCCACCTGGAGAACAGCAACAGCAACAGCAGCAATGGGTGAGGTGGCAGCAGCAACAGCTCAATGACATGTTGGGTGGCATCTGAACATTTGCCCATCATCACACTAGACCAGGTAAGTGCCAGGGGCATGAATAGAGTTGGCCCATCATATCCTACCCACGCATTCAGCATCTTAGTGTATGTTTTGAATTAATTTAATTTTGTTAATCGTTTAATTATCTTTCTATCTTGATTTTTGTATGTTTCTATTATACTGTAATCATTTTAATTTGTAAGGCAGCTTGAGTTGTTAAGAAGAAGAAATATGTAGAGAGATCTTATAGTACCTTTGAGACTAACTGAAAGAAAGAAGTTGGCAGCATGAACTTTTGTAGGCTTCAGTCTACTTCCTCAGATGCTTTTGGAAGAAGGAGAAGGAGGAAGAGGAGGAGGAGAAACATCAGCTGGGGTTTGGTTTCAGGACCCTCCTCCCATGTATACCAAAATCTGTAGATGTGCAAGTCCCATTAAATACAATGGAGTAGTAAAATGTTGTCCTTTATATAAAATGGCTAAATCAAGGTTTGCTTGTTGGAATTTATATTTTTTGGAATATTTTCAAGCCACGGATGGTTGAATTCATGGATAAAGAATCCATGGATATGAAGGGCTGACTATATTATCTTTATTTGACAATTTGCAGGGCTGAGGGTTGATCACATAACCACCATGAATCTACTGTATAGTCAAAATAACAAAGTAACCAGTGGGTGCTATAAGACAAAAAGCTTTTTCAAGATGGAGACCATAGAGCTGCATCTTGTAATGGCAGAGCCACAACTCTTTTGTCAAAAGGAATGTACCATCAATGGCAAAGAATCTGATAACACAAAAAGCATTGAATGGTTAAGCAGGTTGACAAAGGATTGGAGTGTTCAACATTACAAAAACCAATGCAATTTATTATTTACTGAACCATGGATTTTTGGCTTTTAATGCTCCTCCATTTTCATGGACTTAGAGTCCATGTCCCTTGCCCATTTGCGAGTGGCAAATGGAGGGGGACAAAATGGGGCATGCACCCGGGCTGCCCCCAGGCGTGTGTCGCCATTCAAGCCAATGGGGCTTGAATATTGGCGATTCTTCATTTTTGCAAGGGGGTCCAGAATGGATCCCCCATAAAAACAAAGGGGCGACTGTATTACAATTTTAATATGTTATACCCCATAAAGAATATAAAAACACAGCAAGATGCATCATATATTTTATTACCTGGATGAAACCATGGATGGTTTATGAGAAACGTTTTCTTTTGTCCTGGTTCTCCTGAGGGCAGGCATGGATTCGTTGGCTACCAAATTGTTAGCCAAATACTCTTCTTTTTCATCTTGGATAAATTCATCCCTTAGCTTCTGAAATCGTATCATTTCTTCCTCATTAGGCCATCCATCTGACAAATCCAAACTGGATTTCATGACGTCTGTCAAGTTTAACTTTTCAACAGGAGGCATTTCTATTGAAATCAAAAAAAAGGTCACTATACTCATCAGCAGAACCAACTATGAAGGGGAAATGGCAAAATAAAATCTGCTCCCCCTGCAGCCTTCCCCCCCCCCCCCTCTTTTTCCCTCCTCTCTCCAGAGCTGAACATAAAGACTTTACAGTTGAAAGGATGCCTTGGTTTCTTCAGCCTCTACCCCCTTCTCTATTATAGTACAATCATCATCTGAAGAAGGAACAGGGGGAATGAAAACAAAAAAATAATAATACTAAAGTAAATGGAATTATTTTGTCACACAGAACAAAGGATGAAAGAGAAAACATTTTGCACCCTGCTGCTCAAATCACACTAGAACTGTATTTTTCTACATCCCACAGTTACAGTCTGTTTAGGCTATATCCCCCTGGAAGAGTCATTTGTAAAAAAAATACACACTCAACGGGTGAGGTATAGTGCTTTTTCTTGTCTCCTAAAAAAGTGTCTACCACCAATTAGTTTCTTTACACATTGCTGGGTGCTATGAGTTCCTATTGTCTTTACACCATAAAGGACCAAATGTCATTGATTCTCATTTACTGTCAATGACAGACAATTTCCACCAGTGCTTGTTGGCTGGGATCCCAAAAATGGAGGCAACTGCATCTACCTTGCTACCCACATCCAATGTCTAAGTTTACCTTGTAACCACCTGCTGGTTAGGAAGGTTGTTGGGTTTTTTAAATCATTATTTCAAAATAGATAATACAATATCATACACAATTTAATAAAATACAATATAACATGCATTCGTTTTTTCTTCCCTCCCTCCCTCCCTCCCTCCCTCCTTCCTCCCTCATCATAATCATAATCCTTTTGTTGGAATATTTTCTCATCAGCTACTTTCTCTTACTTTTCCTTCCATTACATAATTACTGCAACCTTCCCACGCATCCAGAGAGCACCCCATCTTCTCACACACTAGGAACACCTCTGTTTAGTAAGGACACATAATCATAATCTTTTACAAGAATGTTCCAGAAATATTCGTGGCAGACCTACAAGTGACGCTTACATATCTCCCCCACTTCCTCAGGTGTCTCATATTGTCTGCCTTTTACTTGTAAAGATTTACTTGTTTTATACGGTGGGCCCTCGGCATTCGCTGGGGTTAGGGATGCTGGGCCCTTGTGAAAGTGGAAAAACAACAAATCAAAAACCATATTATTTTTACCTGAAAGAACACCTCTCTAGGAATCTCTGTTCTCTCCAGTGAAACCCTATAGTCAACATCTCCCAGAAGTTTATAAATTTGTGCTGGAAGACCTACAAATGCCTAGAAACTTTCGTGATTGTTCACAGATGTGAGTAACATATTCTTTCTAGGAAACTCTAGGTCCTGCAGTGAAACCTCTGGCAAAATTTGGCCATAAAGATGCATTGGACCTAGCAATTCCTAGAGCAAACATATTTTGACAACCTATGACTAGTATAGGTTCTGTATTTGGTGCAGTAGAGGAGTATGCGAGAGAAGTGTGTTTTTCATCAAAACTTGGAAGTAACAGTCTTTAATATATGGCTACTTAACTGAAGCTAGTTTGCAGTCCAGGTTGTTTCAGAGTCCCATTGTCTTCAGTTGACAAACTCCTTGTTAAGTATATCTATAATTGCAAACTAGATCACACTCTTATGCTCTTGGAATGGAATTTCAGCAAAACAAATATTATGTTTCATATGTGACTGTGAATAATCTGTGACTATAAATCTTCATTAATACTGCAAATTCCATTTTTACATGTTAATTTCAAGTTAACATGCAAAATTTCATTTGGACTGAACACACATATTTAATAGAATTGTTGAATTGTTTGCAGTTTATCTAGTGCAAGCTGCCTTACATATTTTTGCACCACTGATCTGAAGTAAAGCCTGCTTTACTGAAGTAAGTAAACTTGAAGTAACTTTTAAAAAGTCACTTTTAAAAACTTGTCTCTTGAGCCTAAAATAGGTTGAGGTGAGTAAAGCCAAAAATAAAAATAAAATAAAATAAAAATAGCAAGACTATCATATCCCCTAGGGCAAAAGTGCATTTTGAATAAACATTAATTTTAAATGTAAATAAAAATAGATTGGCGGGAGGAAGAGGTTTGTAGTAGGGCATGTGGTCTTCCAAAGTCTGATGAGGTTTGTATGCCATCCCTAACCTAGATAGTTGCCTTCTCCTAATTTAAAGCAAACAGTTGGGCATGGCTATTTTGTATAAGAAGGATAGATATTTAAATTAAGAAATAGAGGCAGTTCAAGTCTAGGAAGGAATTAATATGGAGATGGATTGATTATCACTGCAATACTTAGGAAAAAGCTGACAATTATAAACTCCCCTTTTCCTTTCAGGGCAGTGCAAATTCTTCCAAAGGTTCATTTAATCCCTCATTTCTGGGTTGTGAGTGTCCAGAAATGAGAAGGATGAGATAACGGCCGAAACTCCTGGCACAGACTGAGAAAAATTGCCCAGCTACAGCTAAAACAATATACATAGCAGAGTACAAAAACAAAAACGCACAGCTATTGGTATTGGCAGTGCACTGACCACTTTTCACACTTAAAAGAAAAAACTCACAGAAAGATTGATTCATCCAAAGTTCTGGAGGCTTTTATCTTCAGGTTACAAAATGTACAATATTATACAGTACATATATACATACGCCTCTCTGACTTCCAATCAACTCCAATGTCTCCAGCTCCAAACTAATCCAACTAGCTCACAGCAACAACCTCCTGCTTCAACAATAGCTCCCAACTGACAACAGAACATGTGGTCAGGCTAGTGCCACATAGCATGATGCAATCCTGTAGCAACCTTACATCATCCCATGTACTAATGTCTCAATAGTCAGTAGCTGTCTCACAGAATACGTGACATCTGTCAATCAAAGTATTTAAAAGCATATTACTCTAACATAGAGTAAATAATGCAATAGAAAACTGTCAGACTCCAGCACCTAATGCACAGATGTAAAAAATGCTAGAACCAGAAATATGTTTCAGCAAACAACTACTGCACGAGTTAAGAAAGCACATGTAGATAAACATAGGAAGAAAGGGTTAGGGCAGAATCCAGGCCCCAAAGGGTGTGCATAGGGCATGGCGCAACAGGCCAGCTGAAACCAGCACAGAAGGAGGTGTTAAAATCTAACCCAGTCTAGCCCCTAGATCCATGCATATTACCATGCTACACCTAAGTTATGCTCAGGAAGAATCTGTAACCAGCTGTCCTATAGAATCATAGAATCATAGAGTTGGAAGAGACCACATGGGCCATCCAGTCCCACCCCCTGCCATGCAGGAAATCCAAATCAAAGCATCCCCAGCAGATGGCAATCTAGCCTCTGCTTAATGACCTCCAAAGAAGGAGACTCCACTACACTCCGAGAGAGTGTGTTCCACTGTCGAACAGCCCTTACTGTCAGGAAGTTCTTCCTAATGTTGAGGTGGAATCTCTTTTCCTTTAGCTTGCATCCATTGTTCCGGGTCCTCTTCTCTGGAGCAGCAGAAAACAAGCTTGTTCCCTCCTCAATATGACATCCTTTCAAATATTTATCACCTCTTAACCTTCTCTTCTCCAGGCTAAACATCCCCAGCTCCCTGAGTCGTTCCTCATAGGGCAAGGTTTCCAGACCTTTCACTATTTTAGTCGCCCTCCTCTGGACCCGCTCCAGTTTTTCAATGTCCTTTTTGAATTGTGGTGCCCAGAAATGGACACAATATTCCAGGTGGGGCCTGACCAGAGCAGAATACAATGGCACAATTACTTCTCTTGATCGAGACACTATACTTTTATTGATGCAGCCTAAAATTGCATTGGCCTTTTTAGCTGCCGCATCGCACTGTTGACTCATGTTCAACTTGTGGTCTACTTGGACTTCCAGATCCCTTTCACATGTAGTTTCATTCAGCCAGGTGTCCTGCATCCTATATCTGTGCATTTGATTTTTCTGCCCTAAGTGCAGTACCTTACATTTCTCTGTGTTGAATTTCATTTTATTAGCTTTGGCCCAGCTTTCTAGTCTATTCAGATCATTTTGAATGTTGATCCTGTCCTCTGGAGTATTAGCTATTCCTCCTAATTTGGTGTCATCTGCAAATTTGATAAGTATGCTCCCAATTCTGTCATCCAGGTCACTGATAAAGATGTTGAATAACACTGTGCCCAGGACAGAGCCCTGTGGGACTCCACTGGTCACTTCCCTCCAGGATGAAAAGGAGCCATTGTTGAGCACCCTTTGGGTTCGGTCAGTCAACCAATTACACATCCATTTAACAGTTATTTTGTCAAGCCCACATTTTACAAGCTTGTTTGCAAGAATGTCATGGGCCTTCAGTTCAAGCCCAAATACTATTTAATCGATTCAAAGCTAGGGATGAGAGTCTGCTAAGAGAAATAGAAGCTGATCTGTAAAGCATCTCAGGAAAGGGAAGTTAGTCCAACAAACCCTCAAAAGGAATTTTTGCCAAGCTAGTGTATTTTCACACTAGTGTATTGGTGGAAAAGGAAGAAGGCAGCAACATACGGAAGTCTTCAGGGATCAGCTTTAACATGCAGGTTACCTTGCAGCATCTGATAGTTTTGCACTTCCCAGCCACTGGGGTGTGACCTATTCAGTCAAGGATTCTTAGCGAGGTCAGTTTTGGGTTGCTAATTATTCATGGCCTAAAACATGCATTAGTTCAATGGTCTATGGTAGTACACCTACAGGTACACTTAATGGCCTGCATTTGGCTGCACTTGACTAGTCACCTATTGATTTACCCATCCATATGTTGTACGTGCCTTCTTTGACATATCTTTAATTTTATCTACTTCATTATGCCCTGTTGTGACTATCTTTGTTGGAGTATGCTTGGGAGTTATATGGGCATGTATTAACATGAGAGACTATTGTGTACAATTAGCATAATGTAAATTAAATGCCAGAGAAAATATGCATCAGGTAAAAGGGCAACATATTCATCTCCCAAAGTGACTGGCATATTAAATGCTCACAGCCCTAAGGAAGTCTCCTGATATATTCAACCTGAACTTAAAATTTCCCAGCTTCTGAAATGTCATCAAGGCTAGAAACATTTGTGCATGGAACATGGAATCCCTGAAGGATTGGCTTTCTGTCTAATTGGCTTTCAGGATAGAAAATTGGCTATTTTTTATTCATGTATGGGTATTTGCTCGTATCTACTAATGGAATACAAAGAGCCTTTAAAATATAAAAAAGATGGGAGGATTTGGCCAAACACAAAGTATATTCTTGATGTTTCTGAAGACTGGGTGACTTTGGTCCTTAAATGCCTTGCAGTAGAATATACGATATTCTTTCTCATTGAAATAAATGAAAGCAGGAACTTATCCATGGAAAATATGCAACAGATGCATGACCAGTATCTCCCATATTTTTAAGTAAATAGCACTGATGTGTCAAATCCTACTTTGAAGAGTCGGGAAACAGCTCTAGAGGACGGGATTCAAACATTTCCTGCATGCTTTCCTGACAATGCAAGTCCCTTGCAAAGCTGCTCTTAGCTTACTGGTGTGGTAGGGAACATATTTGTTTCACAATACAAAAACAGCATAAAAACACATCCAGGAAAACACATCAAGGAAGGCAATTACACAAGCAAATTATCTGCCACATCTTTTAATGTAAATTTTATTTTTATACAAACAGCTCTTTTTATGATTTCCAGACACATAGTCATAAACCATAATTACTTAAACACATACAAGATGTTTACAAATCTTTACAATAATTTTTGAAACAAATGTTCTAATTGCACAAATACATTTAATGAGGGTAAATATAACATCTGATACAAATATTCCTGACTTTACATTATTTCATCATGTGAGTAGGAATAAAGCAACAGTTATAAGTTTCCTTGCCATACAATAAAACATAATCATTTTCAGTTTTGTACAGTGGCAGCACATTCTTCAAACAAAAGATTAATATTCTATTTTTCTTACTGGCTATAATAGGCAGAAATAGGAAGCTAAACAATCTCAAGCTATTTTTATGATTTTAAAAGGACATACAGTAGTTTAACAATATTTTTGCCTGTAACAGAGAATTCATCTACTCACTCCTTAGAGAAGTGGCATCATGATTGAGCTTGGTATGTGTGTGTGTGTGTGTCTCATTCCAAGGCTGAGGTACTTTCCCTGGTAAGAGCACAGGCCACTAATATTTAGATAATATTTTAATATGACTGTGTGCTTTGTGTTCATGTGTGAATGGACGCATCAGTCTCCTCTAAGGATGGGCTCCTCTGTACAGCCCTTTACATCTCAGGGGCTGTCCGCTTCCATGGAGAGGAAATTACATGCAGAACCTGGAGACATGACAGCAATGCACTTCAAATGCTATGTTTCTGACATTATGTTTTATGTTAGGGTGGACATGCACATATGGCTCTTTTTAGTTCACCCTGACCCTGTGCAAACTGCATGCTATGGTCACTTTCTATCTTTAAAATGTTTTAGGGTGTGCGTTTGAAAAAGTGCATTTAGCAAGAGATTAGTTTCCCAAAACCAGAAAGTGATAGGAATGGATGGGGGTAATAATTGTTGTGTTTTGACTTTGTCAGAGTTCAGGAAGTCAGATATATATGTGAGTGCTGTTTTTATTTTTTGTAGAGTTGTTGTAAATTTGTTTTGTATTTTTTATGTGTTTTTGTAAATGTATGTGTGTGTCGTTGTTTTTAACACAATAAAAATATATTATAAAAAAAAGAAGAAGAAAAAAAAGGGGGGGGGGAGAAAAAGTGCCTTTATAATGAAAGCCTCATGTGATTGTACTTTTCGGTTACAAATTCAGTATTTCCAAGCAAACTGTATTTGAACAGGGGCTTATATGTGAGAGGATGACTTCTTGGAACAGATGGATGATTCTCTCCCCTGCTTTATGACAAAGCACTCCTGGTTAGTATTAGTAGCTTTTTTGTGATAAATATAGTGGAATACACTGCATTTAACCTAAAACATTTTTTTTAAAAAAAATAAGACTCTAATTAAGAAGGGAGTGCCACTTCACACAAGTCTTTTCTATATGTTTCAGTTTTGAAAAATAATTTTAAAATTATATATATATATAAATTAAATAAGACCATCTTACTTAAATGTAAGTAAGTGTAACATATTTCCTTATGTTCTACCTCTACTGTTCACACTATTGATAGCAACACTGAGCAAATGCTTCAAAGCATTCAGTTTGTCTATGGCAGGCTTCTCCGAGAACTTCTGGATTTAAATCGAGTAACATCTATAAATCACAAAATTAAATAAAAGTTATTTCATAGATGAAGTTCAAGCCTTGCCAGGGTCACAATATCATTGATTAATTTTAATTTTAATTTAATATCTATCCCACTTTTCTCCCACTATGAGATTCAAGGCAACTTACAGTATAGGCTAAAACAGAACAAAGCTAAAACAATGTAAAGTACATTTTTTTAAAAAAATGCACAAGTAATCAAGCACCGATGCTGCAGAAATATGCAAATGATGGCAGTAACACTAGCAAAATTGCAGGACATAGAGTTTCCTAAATGCTTAATATAAATAGACTATAGGGACTATGGAAGTTCCCAGGAATGGATCTGCTTAATTTGAGATGGAGTACAGTGACACATATTATGGACTTTGCCCAGCACATGTGTAACACCATAAAACTACCTAATCTAGGTAGGACTTTACTTGATATGCTGGATCCAAACATTAATATATAATATAACAATATTTTCTCACACTAAAGATGTACAGCCATCACAGTTGAACTGTTGTCATCATCACCATCATTATCATCTTGCCATCAAGCCCATGGTTTGCAATTATGCAATTCTTCCAACTTCATCAACTTGCATGTTCCAATTTTTCCCAGTTTCTAGTTTATAATAACTGCAGTTTGTCATTATATCCAAATTGGGTAAGCTACTCCATAGTTTTGGATTGAAGGAACAATATGGTTTGAGGTTAGAGTCTGTTTCAGTGTCACTGCAAACTATGGTTACTGTAAACCACAAACTGAATGAGGAAATTAGACCATTAGCAGAGGAGAAGGAGGAACATGAGCTTGAGTCACAGCCGATTACACTTTGGCTGTAACATCTGAAGCAGGCCACAGTGTGATTCTAAACAAAGCATTTGTAAGAACGACACATACAAAAAATAATACAGAAATGTTGTTGTCTTTAAACTAATGCTCTACTGAACTCACTAAGAAAGCTCATCTGTTTCCACAATTCGCTGAAGGCTTTCCTACGCTCTGGTGGTCTGTCGCATTTTTTCTTGTATTCTTTAACAATGGCCTTTGCTTCTTGTTCTAGTGGAGAAGACAAGTCTGCGAAATACAGAATTTCAAGGTATGTACTTAATCTATCACACACTGTATCACAGAATCTTAGAGTTATATGGGATGTGTGTGTGGGCAAGGACCATTTAGCCCAACCCTCTGCTGTGCAGGAACAGGCAACTAAAGCTCTCCTGAAATATGTCCATCCAACCTCTGTTTAAAGACCTCCAAAGGCAGCCTATTCTATGGTCCAACAATTTTTCGGTCAAGACATTCTTCCTAATGTTTAGCTGGAATCTCTTGTCTTGTAATCCGAACAGGTGTAGAACACATTTCAACAAAATATATGCTGTGAAGAATATCTTGGCTTGTCAATATTGTTCTTTTGATGATCAACAAATACCACAATCCAGAGCTGATAGTTGTAGAAAATACACATTTTTTTCTGAGATATTGTATGTTTCCAAGTAGAAATCACAAGTGGAATTTGCATATTCAAAATGTAGCAGAATAACTTTGTTGAAGAATGACACACTATGGTCTCAAACAAGGATTAAAGGCTCATCGTGTAAGCAGGCACCAAGCTGATTCATCTTTAAGCTATTTCAGAGAAACTCTTCATTGATCTACAAGAATGTTTCAGTTTTGCTGGAGACCAAAAGATTATGGAGGCACAAAACACCGGATGCAAATTTGGGAATATGTGTGCCACTGTCATGACTGAAAGCACATTTTTGTCTTGAATGTATGAAATTGTAAATACCATTTAAGTAGCATGTGATATAATCCAGGACGTAGCTGTTTAAAACTTTAATTACTATCCAAAGAAATCTGACTATTTAATTTGACAACCAACATGCTCATTTCCCAGGATACATAAAATGTAGGTGTGGTTCCTCTTGCACTAGAAAATTACAGCTATGATAATGTTACTGAATTTATGTGGAATAGTGGTTCTATGTCTTTTGCAGTTGTGTATGAAGGAGATGCCTCACTCCCACTCTGGTACACAAGCCAACAGAGCTTAAGCAACAGGACATGGAGAGATGTGAACAGATGCAGTTCTGATGAAAAAATTGTGTGAATAACAAACCCGGAATGTGTGCGTTGGCTTATTCACATTTATTGCACTCAAAAATGACATATGAATGATTCCTAATCATCAAAATCAGCATTTTCTTTTAGAACAACAGTGGAAGAGGCATAAAACAGGGCAGTTAGTTATAAAGAGTACTTCACAGTTGTGGGCATTAAGTAATGAGGACTCATTCAAAATGCCTGCGGCAAATGATTGCTTTCACAAATGCACCCAAGAAACTCAGGCAGTTGTTAAATCCTACTTTACAGCTCTAATAGCCACATAAGCCACATACATACAAGATCAGACAGCCTCAACAGCTTTTGTGTCCCATCAAAATAGCAAGGGGTATCTAAGTACCTTGACTCCACCCCTCCCAAACCTGAGCTGACAAAAAGAAGGCTGGTGGGTAAACATAGCAACTACTAAGGAATGTGATGTAATGAAATATAAGAAAAAGGCAAAAAAATCATTTGTATCTTTTCCAGTGCATCCTAAGATATACTGAAGAAGCAGAAATGGCTAAAGTATTCAAGTATAACCACACTCCCCATCCAAAACAAGCTAGCTGACTGGGCCATTAAACTGACCCTCCCTATTCTTAAATATTAAGGCCTAAATCCAAATGTTAGTACCAACTACAATAGACCCAATGAGTGAATAGGAACTTTGTAAGTTAGTGTAAGCTCTATTAATTCTATGGGTCTCCTCTAATTGAAACTAATATTTGAATTTAGGCATAAAATAGACAACACAGCTCATTCAATAAGAATTGTTGAACCAGAAAAGAGTTAATACCTTTAACCTTGTACCATAAAATTCAAATAAAACTATTGTTTATTCTGCATATAGTTTAGGTATCAGGGATCTTATACCTGAAATATATGCAGGATGTTCAATATTTTTAAAATTTCACCCACTCAATTAGGTAAATCATTTTTTTTTTAAAAAAAAATGCATCAAATTACAATACCTGGGCTAAATGGTTCTGAATAGTCATTATTTTTATTCTTGCACTTTCGAAGGAAGGATAAAATAATGGGCAGTCCCTTCTGTATCACTTCAGGTGGTGGAAACTCCAGAGGGCAGTGCCTGAGATTCAAGGCTGTAAGTGAGGTTAAGTTACCTGTCCAAGAAGAAGGAAATATATATATATATATTTGGAAGGAAGGTAAATGTGGCTCAAAATACCACCTACTAGGAAACACTGAAGGGTATGATCAGACTTTCTAACCCTTAAAGCTAAATTGTTAGCAGCCACCAGCCATGATTTCCCTCTCCCTCTGCCTACTACACTCAAGTCTGCACAGCTACTTTTCCTTTCTTCCCCAAAGGTTTTTACGTGTTTCTTTTTCCAGCCATGCCTGATCTTCTCCTGCTCTCTTCTTAGCCTGCTGCTTCTTTCCTCAGCCAGGGACATAATAAGTCAGGATTTCCTACCAAGTAGCCTGTGTTTCTGCATTTCTATTGCTTTTCTGTGTTTCTGGTCCATTTTTCTCCCAGGCTATACTACCTTTGCCTATCAAATCTATAGGTCTTAGCATGTGCCTTGGAAGAAGTATAGAGTGGCAGAAGGCAAAGATAAATCTTGGATGGCATCTTTCTTGATTGCCTAGGACCTATATAATTATATCCAAGAACTGTAGTTTAATAATTCTTAAGAATATGTTTAAATGCACACAGAAGATACTTGTCCTGCAATCTAAAGACACAACTCAAATCTGACACAGGTCAGTTCTGTGCTTTTGGAAAACACTTCCCTGTGCTTGATTGTATTTGAAGAACTACTTTGAAATTTTCCAGAAAAGTGAGTAAAATGCTTCTGAAGCTGCCTTCACATATCCTTCAAGGTTGCTATGAGGCATTATGGAATCAATCCTGTTTATAACATAAGGGCAAATGCAATGGCTTATTCCTGTAATACCAAAAAGCACAGAGGGTTTTTTTCCCCCCATTACAGACACAGAGCAGGTTAAATACAATGATGTTCCCAAAGACGGAATGTAGTTATAGGTGCCTCCACAAAACAAGAGACAGCCATGTTCAGACATAATGATACCCAGAATTACTGAGAATTTATTCACTTGGCTTCTCCCGCTAGGCAGGAGAGCTAAATTAACAAAAAAATAAAAAAGGAAGCAAATGATTTCCCTTACATCCAGACCTGGACGCTGCCTTGCTACTCTACTAACCAACAAGGAAGAGAAAACAAATTCTAAAACCTGGCTTCAAATATAGTTTGCTAGAAGAGGGAAGAAAGGATGATTCACACATATATTAAGCTGAATATTGTTATTAACTACTTTTAAGTCAGCCCCAACTCAAAGCAACCCTGTGTATGAGACATCTCCAAGCTCTCCCATCCTCTACTGTTCTGCTTAGGTCCTGCAAATTTGAGCCCATGATCTCCCTGATTAATAATAATAATAATAATAATAATACTGTTTATTTATAGCCCGCTTTTCCAAGGAGATCAAAGCGGGTTACAACAGGGGTACTAAACAATGTACAATTTACAACAGTATCTACATTATAAAATCTCAATTTTGATTGAGTCTATCCATCTGGCATCTGGTTTTCCTCTTTTTCTGCTGCTCTCTACCTTCCCTAGCGTTATTGTCTTTTCTTGCGAGTCACACCTTCTTATAATGAGACCAAAGCCTGACAGCCTCAGTTTCATCATCTTGGCTTCTTGGGAGAGATTTGGTTTTATCTATTCTGAGACGCATTTGTTTGTCTTTTTGGCTGCCCTCAGGATTCTCCTCCTGCACCATATCTCAAATGAGTTTATTTTCTTTCTGTCAGCTTTCCTCACGCTTCAGCTCTCACATCTGTATGTGGTGATGAGGAATATAATGGCTTGTACAATTCTTAATTTTAGTATACATTTGCACTTTAGGATCTTGTCTAGTTCTTTCATGGCTGCCCTTCCCATTCCTAGCCTTCTTTTTTCTTGACTGCAATCTCTGTTCTGTTCAATGTTTGAATGTTTCTGTTCAAAGGTACAGAATTTTTTTAAGAAAAAAAAAGATAATGGCATTAGATGTACAAAAATTATTGGAAGTAAAAAAGTGCATCTACACTTTCACAAGTAGCTATGTGCCTACTGAGGAAAATAGAACTAGAGAAGATCATTAAGATTTCCTAGAGTGCATCCTCTTTGTATTATCTGTTCTATTGCAGTTAGTTCTGATAGAATTATTCTGTCAGGAAAGACCTCCTCTCACTAATCCTCTTCCTTCAGTATTTCTCATGGGCTGCATCCACATTGCAGAAATAACCCAGTTTGCCACTGCTTTAACTACCATGGCTCAATGCTACAGAATTCTTTCTTTAGCAGACATTAACTTCCTTAATAAGTACTTTCTCTTCAGTTAAGATGGCTTGATTTTAAGCTCTCAACTTTCACTCAAAGTCAACAGAAGCATTATGACATTTTGGTACTAATGGTTGACAGAATGCTTATTTGTCAAGCTCCAGATAATCCAAGGAAATGGCCACACAAACTAATCATGGTTATATCTAGACTGTGATGTACTGGCATCCATATTTGTAAGATGCCTTAAAGCCCCTCAGAAAGTGTTGCTATTATAGTGCTTAAGCAGCTACAGCCCATACCACTCACTGTCCCTTCCTGCTCTTCTCAGGTGTCTCTTTGGAAGGTGGGAGCTTTCTATACCAATAGCAGAAATGAGGGAAACCTTAGCTGCATACAACTTCGTACATAACCTACTTTCTATAAATGATATTCTCCAACTCCATAAAATCAATATTACTTCATGATTTTAATGAGATAAAGGATGCATGCATCATCTTCAGCATTGGAGGAAGGGGGAGAACTGCCGAACATTATTATATTGGCTCAAGAATGAGCATCCACTATTTTATCTACAATTTTCTCCCATGAACCCAGTAATTATAATGTTTGAATGAATAAAAAATAAAAATAAGACAGGTATTTGCAGGCTTATTTAAAAAGGCTTGTTGGTTGCTGTTGGAAAATTTATGTATTGCATTCTCCTTTCCCTCCTTAGATAGACAGGGACTTCCCTCTATCTGTCTCATTCTATCTAAATATGTGACTTTGGTAGGGTTGCCATCCATGAGGACCTCCAAACCATGAAAAATGTAGGACAAGGTTTAAAAATGTAGGACTTTTTTTTTTCTTTTTTACATTTCCTAGCTAGGAAATTAAAAAAAAAAGGTCCTACATTTTTAAACCTTGTCCAAGGCCTGGCTGGGGCCTGGGAGACAGCATCTCCCAAGCCCCAGCCAGGCCTCAGAGGACTCCACGATCGCGGAGCCGCCTCCAGAGTCTTGCTGAAGGGGGAATACCGTGGGCGGGGCCAAACAGGGGCTGGACCGTGCAGACCCGCCCCAAACCGGGAAAGTCCTGCCCTAGACTTTGGTCACTCACTCTTGGAGGCTGTTTAACAGTCTTCTCTCAGTCTCAGTCAGAGTAACAGACTCCTCTGAGTGACGGTAACAGTCTCTTCCTGCTATATTAAAGATGGTGAGGTTTCATTTTTCTACCCAAACCATCACCAGTTAGGACAGGATTTAGTTTGTTATGTATTTATTTATTAAAATCATTATTATTTGTTTTTTAAACTGCAAACTGCATGCTTGTTGTTTTTTGGAGTAAATCTTTATTCTTTAGGAAGGCAGATTTAGAATAAATACTGTAGTCTGACACACTTTTTTGCCGTTTTGCTGATGAAAGCTGAACTCTAACAAAGTTTAACTTTCATACATGCATATTTTTGTTTTCCTTTGGAAGGGTTAACACTCTGGGAAACTCAAATTGCATCCCACAGTTGCACTGATTCTCAAAAACACATTTCAGTAGTTTATTAAAAAAAACAACCAAGTTCTTTTATATAAATTTGCTCTTGAATTAAAAAAAATATTTATATAAAACAGACATGTATTTAAGGTAAACAAACTAACATAAATGTGAAAAGAACTATAGGAAAATTGCCAAGATCCTGAAAGCAGTCAATAATAGATATTTTACACTGCCTTCAAAATGGAATTTTAAAAATCTATGCACAGCTTGACTGAACCTCTCTCTCCCCGCAATTCTCATTTGCTTTAGTTTGTGAGAGTGTAATACTTAATATTCTGTATGAGTCTGTACTTTATTCAGGATTGCATTATGCAGTATATTTGCACATAAATTCTTTCTGCAAAAATAGTCCTGGGAGATAAGTATCTTTACAGATCAGATTTGCAGGATTCAAAATTACCTGAAATTAAAAGCAATTATGAATGCTGTAAAACAAATCTGCTCTTAAGGATAGTCCTCCAGAAGTAATAAGAGCAGTAGTCTTGCTGTTCCCAATGTTTATTATTTTATATGCTTCCTTTCATTTTTTCCTAGGCTCATCCCACCCATTCCTATGAGCACACTACTCTCTGTATAATGTGAAATTCTTTCTCCCCACTCTTATTCTTTCTTTGGAAAAAGCAAGGCTGCTATATACCATGATTCTCTTAGTGAAAGAACCTCTAATGTAGGAGCATGAAATATTTATAGATTTCTTTACACAAAATATCCATGAGTCTTGCATAGTAAAAATGTAAAGTGTTTCATAATGAATAATGGATTAAGTTTATACATTACAAGCATTATAAATATGTGTTGAGGTAATGAGTGACATACTTAGGGTGAGAAGGGTCTATATTTGAGGATCTATACTAACAAATTATTAGAAGGATGTAGAAGGTTTGAAGAAAAAAAAGAAAAGAGCAACTTCTTTGCCAACTGCATCAGTGTGCATCTGTACAGACTAGATTGGTGACGCTTTTCAAAACTATGTGGGGCCTTCTCTGCCAGACTCTCCATTAATAATTTGCTCTATTCTTTCTGGATATACTCACTGAGATCTGCCTAGATTTGAGGTAGGACAGGTTCGTGTAACCTTGGCAACCATTCTTTCAATTCTTTTGATTTTTTTTCAGGTTGGAGATCTGAAGAATATCATCAGGATGTGTCAGGAACAGTGAAAGCTAGCAACCTTTACAAGGGTCTTGACATCCTGGATGATTAAATCAACCAAAGCAGACTGATGCTCTGGTTAAGGGAGGTAGCTGATGTTTGTTTACAGGAGGGTCCTGTTCCCTCTTGCTTTAAAAGGACAATAAGAAGACAATGAATAATCATGCCATTTCTTGATCCAGTAGATTGGGCTTATTGTACCCCAATCTTTGAAATGTATCATTCTTGGTCAAGGATGATACTGATTATCTGAACCCTGGAGCTCGATTAAACTGCCCAGTCTACACCCCTTCCCAAAGGGTCGGGAACTTTGCTTGGGAGACGAACATTTCTCTGTCTTCTCTAGGAGATCGTGCTGAACATGCTAGTGGCATCAGCACACTAGTCTCAGTAAATCTTGGAGTAGGGTTGCAGTCCCAGTATTGGAGCTAAGCTGCAGGTGGCCTTTTGGGTTTGGAGATCTCTAGTATCTTGTGCTCAAGGGTGTCTGGCTCTCTGATGGTGTCTGGACCTAGTGACTTCTCTATTAGTACCACTGGTTCCTCATCCTTTAAGTCTGTGTTCAGATTAGTGGTCACAATGGTTCAAGTTAAAATGCTTCAATGACACACCTTTCTCTGATCCATTTTGTTAAAACTATAGAAAGTATGACAGGAGCTGCCAATGTCTTTACTTTAAGTAAACTACATTTTAGGAAAGGAAGACTCTGTCCAAAAAACCTATGAATTATTGTAAACTATGATTTTATTCTGTGCTCTTTCAAGGGAAGAAGATGCAGTCCCCTAGTAGCTGTTTTATCCTCACAACAACCCTCTGAGTAAGCAGGTTGGAGTAGAATGTAGAATAATAGAATCGTAGAGTTGGGAGAGACCACAAGGGCCATCCAGTCCAACCCCTTGCCATGCAGGAAATCCAAATCAAAGCATCCCCAACAGATGGCCATCCAGCCTCTGTTTAAAGACCTCCAAGGAGGGAGACTCCATCACTCTCCAAGGGAGTGTGTTCCACTGTCAAACAGCCCTTACTGTCAGGAAATTCCTCCTAATGTTGAGGTGGAATCTCTTTTCCTGTAGCTTGCATCCATTGTTCCAGGTCCTGTTCTCTGGAGCAGCAGAAAACAAGCTTGCTCCCTCCTCAATATGACATCTCTTTAAATATTTAAACCGGGCTATCATATCACCTCTTAACCTTCTCTTCTCCAAGCTAAACATCCCCAGTTCCCCAAGTCATTCTTCATAGGGCATGGTTTCCAGACCCTTCACCATTTTAGTTGCCTCTCCTTTGGACACATTCCAGTTTCTCAATGTCCTTTTTGAATTGTGGTTCCCAGAACTGGACACAATATTCCAGGTGGGGCCTGACCAAAGCAGAATAGAGTGTTACTATTACTTCCCTTGATCTAGACACTATACTTCTATTGATGCAGCCTAAAATCGCATTGGCCTTGTTAGCTGCCGCATCGCACTCTTGACTCATGTTCATCTTTTAGTCTACTTGGACTCCTAGATCCCTTTCACATGTAGTCTCATACAGGCAGGTGTCCCCCATCCTATACCTGTGCATTTCATTTTTCCGCCCTAAGTGCAGTACCTTACATTTCTCAGTGTTGAATTTCATTTTGTTAGCTTTGGCCCAGCTTTCTAGTCTTTTCAGGTCATTTTGAATTTTGATCCTGTCCTTTGGAGTATTAGTTATCCCTCCTAATTTGATGTCATCTGCAAATTTGGTAAGTATGCCCCCAATTCTGTCCTCCAAGTCATTGATAAAGATGTTGAACAGCACTGGGCCCAGGACAGAGCCCTGTGGGACCCCCAATGGTCACTTCCCTCCAGGATGAAAAGGAGCCATTGTTGAGCACCCTTTGGGTTCGGCCAGTCAATTACAAATCCATGTAACAGTTACCTTGTCTAGTCCACATATCACAAGCTTGTTTGCAAGAATGTCATGGGGAACCTTGACAAAGGCCATACTGAAATCAAGATATACTATATCCACAGCATTCCATTCATCTACCAAGCTAGTAATTTTATCAAAAAAGAGATTAGATTTGCCTGGCATGACTTGTTTCTCTGACATCCATGTTGACTTTTTGTGATTATGGAATTGCCTACTAGATGTTCACAGACTCTCTGTTAATGATCTGCTCTAGAATTTTTCCTGGTATTGATGTCAGACTAACTGGATGATAATTGTTGGGATCTTCTTTTCCCCCTTTTTGAAGATGGGGACAATGTTTGCCCTCCTCCAGTCTTCTGGGACTTCTCCTGTTCTCTAGGAGTTTTCAAAGATTATTGCCAATGGCTCCGATATTACATTTGCCAGTTCTTTTACTACTCTTGGATGTAATTCATCAGCTCCTGGAGACTTATATTCAAGTGCTAAGTAAGTGCTAAATTCAGATAGTTGTGGATCTGGTATAAGCCAGGTAGGAAAGGTAACTAGGAAAGATGTGTGCTAGATCTGGAAAAGATAGCACAGCTACTCAAGTGTGAGAGATTCCTCTGCTCATGCTGGCCATGCAATTCCAATCCTTGGGATCCTACCACTCACCCTGTCCTTGTTCTCTCCTTAATTTCTTTCTGTTTGGATTGGATGTTTGGGCATCAAGATTACCTTTTAAATGTGGGCCTGTGGCTGGTGTGTTGTGATGGGCTCATACTAGTATGCATGGCCTGACTCCTTATCAGACTTGATTGAGACAGCCAGAGACAATTATAAAACAAAACTTACAATAAGTATAGGTTTATTGATGCTCAGTAGGACAATAGATGCACTTTAGAATATTCTATTCCTTGTTGCTGCCCCAAACCAGAGTCAGTTCTCCCTCCTGACTGGCTAGCCCGTCTCTCTGAAATAACAACTGTCTCCAATCATCATCTCTCTCAAGATCCAAACCTTAACTGCAAACCCTGTCTCTATGGCTGCATCCACACTGCAGAAATAATCCAGTTCCACACCACTTTAAGTGCCATGGCTCCATGTCATGGAAATTTGGGAATTGCAGTTATGTGAGACATTTAACCTTCTCTGTCAGAGAAAGCTCTGGTGACACAACAAGCTACAATTCCCAGAATTCCATAGCATGGAGCAATGGCAGTTAAAGCACGATTGAACTGGATTATTTCTGCAGTGTAGACGCAGCCTAAGTAATCTTCTCCCTATCTATTTCCTATCTGTCTTCTCTCAGAGACAAACCTCTGTTTTGTTAAAATTCTTTTCAACTGCAGCCCCCCTGAGTCATGAATGGCTGCCCATACAAGTTCACTAAAGACTCTTCACAACAGGCTAACCCAATCAGACTGTGATCATTCCAGGAGAGGCAGTGTTTAAAGAGCTGGGGCAATAGTCTAGTAAACCATCAACTCGTATCTTAAGGCTTATCACTTAAATATCTGTTACAGCAGGGATTATTTTCTTAGATACTGAATCTAAAGGTTGAAATCAAGAAATCTACTGATTTAGATTTCCTCAGTTGACTAATTCCTACTGGTAATGGTTTGGGGTCCCCGGGTGCTGTGGCATTATATTTTCAGGGCACTGCCATTTAATGTGTGGGTAAGAGAGAGAATGTGAATCCCAGTCAACCTCTAAAGACCTCTTAATGAATTTATCATCAAATGATGTTCTGCTCCTAAAAGTCACCACTTTCTGGCTTGCTGCTATTATATGTGAATTCAACTCTAACCACAGCACACTGTCCAAAATTCCTTATTATTCAAGAGAACATTCACAATAAGGTTAATTTTGGAGACTGACACATTTCCTTAAACATTTATTGTGGAGTGAAAAGTACTTACCAAGTTCAACAGGTAGTCTTTTAATAGGGTTTCTTTCTAGGAGCAGAGTTTTCAACTGCCTTTGAAATAAAAAATAAAATAAACATTTTAATGTAAAATGAATCTTAACCAAATGATAAACATACATAATTCTGTAATTTATATTCTTGTTATAGGAACATTATTTCAAAGAAACAAATACGCAACTAGATCTCAAAAGTAATACAGTATTAATACATAAGGTTGCAATAAATAAATGTGTATCAGATCTTAGGCCACAAAACTGAATCATCAGAAATGGTTCATGATAATAGCATGGTGCACATCAAAAATGTTTAAACTGTATTAAAGGACCAATTAGAAAGCACATTTAATCGTAACACCAAAGGTATGTCTTTTCAAATAATTTCGAAACAATATTAAGTGTTTAGGTCACAATCTGCAAAATTCTTGTCCTAGTATTATTATTTTTAAAATAAATACTGTGTGTGTTTGTGTGTGTGTGTGTGTGTGTGTGTGTATAGGGAAAGCATAAATCTAATTCTCTTGCCTCTATCACTGTAACTTGTGAAGTCATTTGTTACATTAATTATTCTTTCATGAGCAGATTGTACAATAGCCTAAATACCAAAGTAAACATGAAGAGTGTCCACATTTGTTTGTATGTGTACCTGGGGGAAAAAGATGACCTAGAAAGGTCTAAATGTAATATGAGAAGGGATGTGTGATCATGACAATTGAACTCTCTGCACTTTGCTTCCTAGAGCCTCTTTCCCCATGACTCCATTCTACTGCTACAGCCTTAAAATACAGGTAAGTGTTTGAATTCATCAGGACTCAGAATTCACCTATGGCGAGACCCCATGGTAACAGACAGGCCAAACCATGTGGTGGCCTCAGGTATACATAAGAACCTAAAAATGCCCAAATCTCAGATCTGGTCATAGTGCTCAGTTAGCAAGCCAGAGCTTCACACCAATCTGGCATACTAAGAAGAAGTAGGCAAGCTCATGGTTGTCCTTTCTTTAAAATACCAGCCTGCAAATGCGCGCGCACGCGCGCACACACACACACACACCTTTTTAAAATGTGCATGAATACTGTAGCTTGAATTTTAGCCAAGTGTGCTAAGCTTCTTCCTTATACTGCATTTCCTGAGGTCAATTGGAGCAAAATTTAATACTACAGTGGACCCTTGTTATATGCTGGGGTTTAGTTCCAAGATCCCCCATGGATAACAAAATCCGCATATGCTCAAGTCCTATTAAATATAATGATATAGCAAAATGGTGTCCTCTATAAAAAATGGAAAATCAAGGTTTGATATTTGAAATTTATACTTTTTGGAACACTTTCAAGCCATGTATGCTTGAATCTGTCCTTCTACATTCGCTACAGTTAAGGGCACAGGACCCCCATAAATATGGAAAAACTGCAAATAACAAAAACACTATATTTTTACCTGAGAGAAACCTCTCTAGGAATCTCTAGGTCCTCCAGTGCAACTCTGTGGACAACATCCGCCAGACACTGACCACAGAATTGTGCTGAAGGAGCTACAAATGCCTAGTGAAATGTTCTCTCTAGGAATCTTTAGGCCCTCCAGTGTGACTTTTGGCTATAGTTGCCCACAGAGTTGCACTGGAGGAACTAGATATTCCTAGAGATAACATATTAATAAAATCCATGAATAATCAAATCTGCAAAAGCCAAAGCCACAAATGTGGAGGGACAAGTGTACATAATTTCATAATTAATATGCATTGATAATAATAAAAAATCTTAAGCAAGCAATGTAGGAGAAGACTTACTTGTGGCATCCAATTCCAGAGGGAAGCTCTTTAAATCTGTTATACCGCAGATCTAGCCAAACAAGATTTGGCAGCTGCTCAAAGAAATCTTCAGGAATTACAGACAGTGCATTTCCTTCCAGATGCAAATACTAAGACAAAATATATACATATACATATATAAATACCTCATGATGGTTGATTGCTTGATGTATGATACATGCATTATTAATTCCTAAGACATAGATGAAATAAGTAAAAATATACCTGATAATTATTTAAGTAACATTTTTCAGGATTACCAAGAATATAGGAAAAGTGAAATATAAAGACTTCTTGGCTTTCATTCTGGATGGCTCTACTATGACAAAATTAAATGGCAATGGGAGCAATATTTATTATCATACACACACACACACACACACATATATATAGAGAGAGATAACCACTAGCAAACTGTTGACTTTATAATTACAATTGTAGATGCTGGCAAGGTAGTCAAAATTATCCTCTTCACTTTTCATCTCACTGCAATGCATAATGATGCCAGTTTGTACAACTGACCCATGTGCTCCCATGTCATGACAGAAAGTGAACAAAATATGCAGTTTTGCCACTATTTTATCTCCATTAAGACCAAAAATGGTTAAATGTGATTGCCTTTCAAGGGAGGATGTATAACCGATTGTGTTGAATGGTGCCAGTGTAAATTAAATCTTCAATTATTAGACCACCTGCCAAATCTATGCTGGTGAGAAAAAATGGTCTTCCACAGTATTTCATCCTGGGGCCATTCAGACTATCTTTTACCCCAGATCAGAACCCAGATTAACCATGGGAAGTTCATATTTGCCCCAAGTATCCCACAAGCGAATCCGAGGCTTTCACACCCGTTCCAGGCCAAATGCCCCTTAGTGCAGGGCTTTTGAAAGTGGAGTAAAAGCTGTATCTTTTTTTAAAAAATGGGTCCGGCGAATATGAACCTGTCCCTCATCATGAACGGGGCAAGTTCGGGGTCAGAGGGAGGGCAGAGGGCAGAACATTCCTCCCCTTCATGAAGGAGGAGGAGGATGAAGGAGCCGGAGGAAGGATGCAAAAAAGGGCAATCGGGGTGACTGGGGCAAAGGAGACGGAGGAAGGATGCAAAGGGCAAACGGGGTGACTGATGGAGCAAGAGGAAGGTGCCGGAGAAAGGGTCAAGTTCAGGTTAGGTCAGAGGGAGGGCACAGAACAGAACAAGCCTCCCTCTAGCACCAGGCAGCTTTCTCTCTTTTTATTTTTTATATATTTGACAATCTATGCGCATAGTTCTACAGGTAGATACATATATAGATAGAATGTGTTTGCTTGCGCTACTTTCCCTTTCATTTCCTTGCTCTCAGCAGCAAACACTTTGCAAAAGGCTATTTTTCTAAATTATTTTTTATATGCAAATGCTACAATGCGAATTTTACAAATGTTTCTCTTTCAATTTGGCAAATGCTTTTGCTACTGTCTGTAAGGAATACTGGGGTGGCTGAGGGAAAGCAAAGGATGCAGAGATGCCATTTGGGGTGAGGAAATTATTATTATTATTATTATTATTATTATTATTATTATTATTGTATGTGTATGAAGCACTCTGGGGTGGCAAGGAGGGAGGATGCAGAGATGGCACTAGACTGCATTTTGGGGTTGAAAACGGAGGCAGGGGAAGATCCATAATCTGTAGTGACCCAAATACACACAACACACACACACCTGGAGGTTTTTAAATTTGACAAAATATGTGCATACTGTTGACTGGTTTTTTTTAAAAGGAGGGGGGAAGCACATTTCCAATTGGCCAATGGCTGCAGGAAACGTCACTTTGACGAAAGTGGAACTGAATTTGATTGACAGCAAAGGCGCCTTCATTTTAAACTGGTTCCGCAAATGTGAACTCTCCACAAGAGCTCAATGGAATTCAGGGTTAAATTACCCTGACTGAGATAAATTTCTAGTGGGCACTTGCTTCCAGAGGGAGGGGGGATCTGAATCTGCCCAGTTCCATCCAGCGCAAATAGGTGAGTCTGAACGGGGCCCCTGTATGGTAATAGGGTTCAATCAGTGTTGCCAGCACAATGTCACCAAAGTGAACTTCCTGTGATGTACCAGGTTCCCTGCTCAGACAAATGCCTCCCTTCAGAAAATATGTTGCCTTAGTGTTGCAGCACCACCACATTTTTATGTTATATTTTCTTAGCTTACATGGCATATACTGCTGGAGAAAACCATTTACCTCTCCTCTCAATCACTTGTTCATCATTAACTCTGATGTGTACCATTTCTGAAGCTTCTTAATAAACATATTGTTCTGAAAGGCAGCCAGTTTATCACTAACTCTCCACGTTGCTATTGTCCTTGTTGTTAGTATCTAATCTGCACAGGCTCACTGTTGCTCTGAAGTAGGAATATCGTGAAATTGAGTGCCACAGTCCACAAAGGCTTCATATTGTCCATGTTATACTTTCTGTCAGGAGCAACAGACCAATGTACTGTACATACTCATGTATCAGACTAGGAATTTTAGTCAAAAAATTCTGAGTTGACTTATCATTAGGTCAATGTAAGTAATTACTTTAACTCTTATTAAATAAGGAACCATCCCCTGGTGAAAGGCAAGAGTGTAATCTGTCCAGGAAGCCCCTTCCATCCATCCTTTAGTTAGAGCCCAGATAGTTTTGCCTACTAGGATTTTGTAAATTCGTTGGCATTGTTTTCCTTTGCTTCATCCTTTAGATCCTTTGTTACATGCCCCTAATTTTTTTCCTCAGCTGATCCACAGATCACATAAAAATCCATTAATTTTGGCCCCAAAATCTTATACACCAGGTTGCCTTATAGTCAAGTATATATGGTATATCTTCAGCTCAGTCATGTAAAGGAGACACCACACTTTGACTTTGGTAGTGTCTTTCTCACTCAGTACCCTGCTGTGCTGCTCTACCTGGTTCACATATTATACAGGAAATAATGTGTCCTATAGGGAGCAGGTTAAAAGGTTTTAGCATTGTCCATCTGCATCTTTATTTGCCCCTGGGCATTCCTGAATACAGCCCACCCTCTGTTTTTGCAGGCGATCCATTCCACACACACACACACCCCGCAAAAACGTAGACTCACATGTATTCAAGCCCCATAGGCTTGAATGGGGCGCACCCCATTGGGGTTAACGGAGGTCACCCCCCCGTGTATAAGCAAGAACGCAGATCTCAAGTCCATGAGAAAGGGAGGGTAACTGTAATGTCTTTACTGCTCTGCTATGAACTCTGTCCATGCTTACACTAAGTTTTTCCAACCCTGTCTCTCATGACATCAGAAACTCTGTTTGGGCATTCCTGAACAAGATCTAGTGATCATACCACTTTCCTTCTATTATTTTATTTAAAAGGGCATGGGTCATTTTTCTGTATCAGTACATTACATTGACAGGAAAGTGCCCTAATGGGAAAAATAAATAGATTTGTTGGGACATTTTTCAAGCTTTTTGTTCATATAGAAAGTAAGTCTACGTGGAAAATTGTTGAAATTTAGGGACAATGTTCACAACTTTCCACTGTCTACAATTATGCAGTTCTTTGTACAGATTTTTTTTAAAAGGACATCTAACTCTGAATAGTTAAAATGCCCTTTCATGATGGATGAAGGTTAATTTGTACCTTCTATTTTGATCTTTAAAAAATGGAGGAAAAAATAGAATCTGTTTATGTACTTATACAATACTGCTACTTTTTAGTGATTAGCTATTTTAACTAGGGTTATAGAAAAAACTTACTTTAAGTTTAAATAAGTTGTATATATCCTCAGTTAGATGCTGTAGATCCTTTCTACTCAAATCCAAAGAAACTGATGAATTAGACACAAGATTCTCAAGAGACTGGCGGATGCATCTTGATGAACTGGAAGCAGACTGGCTTTTCCTTTTGTTTTGTAAATTCTGAAGGTTATCACCACCACCATCAATTTCTGTGGGAGATTGCTTGCCCTCCATTTGATGAGGAATCACTTGGACTAAATCAGAAATCTATAAATTCTTCATCTGAAAGTAAGAAAGAAGCTGAATAACAGCAAATGTATATTAACAAAACAGGAAGATATCAACACATACCTCACATACAAAACTGCAATTAGATAATGTAAGGCAAACCCATGCTCTAAATTCATTTAGGGTTTATAGGATCATTTCTGCAGACCAAGAGAAGTCACTTCTTCCCTTGCATTACCATAAAGAAAGACAAATTAAAAAAAAAAAGAATATTCTCAGAATGGCATGGAAGAACATATGATAAAACATGCAAGAGTCAACTATGAACAAACTGAAATTTGATATGTAAGAATAAATGTAGACAATAGTAATAAACTATGTGTATGGTAAAAAAAACTGTTGAACTTAGGTGTTTGCCAGTTACATGAAACTGCATATCTGTATATCAGAATGAAGATAGGCAAGGCAAAGTTTTAGTTTATCAGAAGACTCATGAGGCACTATGACTTCAGTTTAAACACAAAGGAGTACATGAATGTGGAAGAGGCAGCCACTAAAGTAATTTGCCCCATTCCAACTTCTGCATAGTCAGTGAGTGTTGATTTACCAGACTTCTCAGATTCAGAAGATTCACTTACAGAACACCCTCCATTACCTCCACATTGTTGAAGCCACTGATTCAATTTGAAATGTTAGAATGAGAGCAGATCCAGTGAATCAATTGGATGTATATAAATGTTGACTTGTTTATTTTAATTAATTAATATCCTGAGTTTCTCCCAGCACCAGATTCAATATTTTCAAAGGACTTTTTCACACAGTGACTTATGTGCTTCCATCCTGAAAATGGTTAAAGTGTTGGCATCCCGGAAAAGCAAACAAATTTGCTAAGGCTTATCACACACAGAGCACAACAAGGGGTTAAAAGCACATTACTTAGGCAAGAAAGTGGGTGGAAAGCGAATTTGGGTTTCAGACAGATGAGGACAAATCCTGTTGGCTACCTTGGAAATAACTTTTTGCGCATGCTCCAAAATGTCATTTCCACAAGTGCACATATACACATGCTCCAGAGAGAGAAGGGAAACAGGGGAGGAAAATCCTCTTTGTCCCAGAAGCAAAAACTGGGAAATCTGGGAACAGGGTGAATCAGGGACATGGTTTTCACACTGCTGCAATTACGTGAAGACAGCAAATTCGTGAATGAACTGGATATGAAAACCATGGTATTTTTGCGAAAATTCTTATTCTCCAATTCACCTCACTTTCTGTCTGGATTCTGACTCTTTTGTGCACAGCGTCATCTGAAAAGCAATTGCAAAATTGTCCCTAATGCCCTGGATGACCCTGCATTGTGACCAGTTTAACCTTCCAATTTTCCCCGTGTGAAAAAGTCCAAAGCACAAGACAATTAAACTCTTCATACAAGAGTTAAAATACAAAGTACATTTCTATTTTTAAAACACAAGTTAAAAACAGTATTAAAACAGGTTAGAAACATAATAAACACTGCATTTCTCATTAAAAGCTTTATCTGTTGCAACACACTAAAACCAAAAAGCTTCCTCACATAAAAAGTTCTTTAACTGCTGATGGAAAGACCATAGAGAGGAGGCCAACTAGACCCCCTGGGGAAGGGGGGTCCACAACCTGGGAGCTGCCACTTAGAAGATCCTCACCAGAAGTGCCTGTGATGTTAGTGGAGCCAAGAGAAAGCCATCCCCTGCCTATCTTAGAGCTTGGGCAGGCTCATATAGGGAGATACGGTTTTTAAATACTCTGGATACAAGCCATGTAGGACTTTAAAGGTCATAGCCAGCACCTTGAATTCTGCTTGGAAATGATCAGCAGCCAGTGGAGATATTTCAGCATGGGGATTATATGATCCCTATAACCTGCCGAGTCAGCAACCTAGCTGCAGCATTTTTGACCCACTGAAGTTTCAGAACAGTTTCCAAAGGCAGCCCCATGTTGAGTGTGTTACAGTAATCCAAACAAAATGTAATCAAGGCATGTGTTACCATAGGCAAATCTCACATCTCAAGGAATGGGTGTAGCTCATGCACTAATTTCAGCTATGCAAACACATTCCTGGCTGTCACTGAAATCTGGACATGCAGGCTCACATCTGAGTTCAGGACCACATCCCAGCTACAAACCTGAGATATCAGGGGAATGTCACTCCACTCAACAGTGGCTAAATCTCTATTCCCAGATCTGCCTTTTGACTGACCAGGAATACCCCTGTCTTCTCTGGATTAAGTTTCAATTTCTTTGCCCTCATCCAGTCCATTACCGAGAACAGAAACTGGTTTAGTACAGAGACCGCTTCTTTGGAATTAGAAGAAAAGGAAAGAAAGAGCTGGGTGTCATCAGCATACTGGTGACACTCAACTCCAAAACTCTGGTTAGCCTTTCCCAGTGGGTTCATGTAGATGTTAAATAGCAGGGGGGGGGGGGGGGACAGACCCTGAGCTTTGAAAGACCTGATAGGCCAATGGCCAGTGATATATTTGTCTTTTAGTCTAAGTCTCAAGTCAGATCTCAAGTCTGTACCTTCAAGTCTCAAGTTGAGTCAAATCTTTGGAAGATGTTTGTCA
>NC_056524.1:184921739-184995604 GCF_019175285.1 Sceloporus undulatus
GCCTTCATGTATCATGTCCTCAGTTTATCACCATTAGAGAGGCATGTCTGGTGGGGATCAAGAAAAGGACTCTCTCGTAGTTCCCTCCAAAGGAGGCTAGGATCTTGTTTTCCTTCTCCTGACAACTATTTGTTCCCACAGCTCTTTGGTATTGCTGTTAGTGGGGTTTAAACTGGCTGGGGCTGTTTTTTTCTCCTGTTGATCATATTTTAGCTTTGTGTTTTATGTTTAATATATTTTATCTGAATTAGAATTTTATTATCGTTAGCGACTTGAACACCATTCTAGGCAGAAAGGTGGGACATAAATAGAGTACTATATAAGAGGCAGCATGAGCTTTCTATAGACTTCAGTCTATTTCCTCAATGCATCTGAGGAAGTAGACTGACTAGGAAACTCAAATGTATCTGAAGAAGTAGACTGATGTCTAGGAAGCTCAATACTGAGGAAGTAGACAGAAGTCAGAAGCTCAATGCATCTGAGGAAGTAGACTGAGTCCAGGAAGCTCAAATGCATCTGAGGAAGTAACTGAAGTCCAGGAAGGAAAGCTCAAATGCATCTGAGGAAGTAGAATGAAGTCTAGGAAAGCTCAAATGCATCTGAGGAAGTAGACTGAAGTCCAGGAAAGCTCCTGCTGCCAACTTCTTTCTTTCAAGTTAGCCTCAAAGGTGCTACAAGACCTCCCTTGCTTTTGGTGGAGTGGGAAGCCAGGGACAGATCTATATATGCCATTGGCATAGAATTCAAAGATATAGCTGTGTGTTAATGCAGCTTTATCTTTGAATTCTATACCAGTGGCATATATTATGTCTGTCCCTGGCTTCCCACTCCACCAAATGCAAATGAAGAAGTAAGACTGAAGTCTAGGAAAGCTCCTGCTGCCCACTTCTTCCTTTCAGTGAGTCCCAAAGGTGCTGCAAGGTCTCTCTGCATACTGCCTTCAGTAGTGTGTGTTATAATCTGGAAAACCCCTTGCCTTGGTACAGCCAAGAGCAGCAAAGCACCCCTGAGGCTTTCCAGTCCCTGCAACCCAACCTTCAGCAGAGCCAGGCTTCCCACTTTCTCCCTCTCCTCCCAGCCACCCTCCCCACCATTTTAGTTGTGTCCCCCCATTTCCCCTTCGCCCCCTTTTCTCACCAGCTGGTCCAGGGCTGCTGGGAGAGGGGTGCCAAGGGCCACAGGGGAGGCCAGGTCCCCTCAGCAGCAGCTGAACCAGGCCCTTGCTTGCTTCCTTCCTTCCTCCCCTCCCACCCACTGGCCCTTTCTGCCTCTTTGTTTCTTTCTCTCGCTTTCTCTCTTTGTGTCGTGACCAAAAGGCAACAAACAGGCTGCAGCTGCTGGCGTCGCCATGGCAACACACAAGCTGCCGCAGTGGGAAAGCACAGGCCTAGGCCTCCCTTCGCCTCCCAGCTGGGCTCAGCCCTGGCTTTGGGGGCTTCTCTAGCCCTCCTTCCCTCCCTCCTTGTTCTTGGTCTTCTTCTTGTTGGGTGCCTTCAAGTCCTAAGGGATGTACTAAAACAAATGACAGCTCTTGCTCCATAGAGAATCATGAGAGAAACGTAGGGGAAAGTGGACAGAATATGTTGCCTTGAGCTTGGAGGGAAGAATGAGATACAATAAAAGTAACAAATAAAAACAAATATCATTGTGTATACATATACATTCATATCTGGCAGATTCCCATAAAGATCCCCTCAATATCTTCATCCCCTTGACCTGATCTCTCATCCCCCCCATTCAGAATTTCATTCTGCTTTTGTATAAACCATTTATTATTATTATTATTATTATTATTATTATTATTATTATTATTATTAGCCCACTTTTTCCTCAGAGAATCAAGGCGGGTTACAGAATAAAAATAAAATGCATTTGAGGAAGGTCTTAATAGATCTAGGAAAGCTCTTGCTGTCCACTTCATGCTTTCAGTGAGTCCCCAAGTTGCTACAAGGTCTCTCTCAAATAATAATAATAATAATAATAATAATATCCAAATGCATCTGAAGAAGTAAGACTGAAGTGTAGGAAAGCTCCTGCCGCCCACTTCTTGCTTTCAATGAGTCCCAAAGGTGCTACAAGGTCTCTGTCTAATAATAATAATAATAATAATAATAATAATAATATAATTTATTTATAGCCCGCCTTTTCCTTGGGGGAATCAAAGCAGGTTACAGAAATACAATAAAATACAAAATGCAATACAATATACAATAAAATTATCATTCGAGAGATATCCCCTTCCCCAACTCCCACCCATAAAAATAACAACTAATAAAAGAAAAAAGAGGGGGGAAATAGTGCCAACATATAGAATAGCAATATAAGCTTTAAAAAATCAAAATATTAAATTCAAAAAAGAAGAATTTAATTAAAATTAAGATGATTTAAGATGACATTGACAGGGAAATATCAGTGTCATTAACAGCAAGGGGTTAGATTTCAGGTAGGGATTCCTTTCCTCTCCCGAAGTTGTTGAACTGTGAATCCCAGCATCCCTGTCATTGACTAAGATGATTAGGGCTGATGGGAATCCAACATCAACACCTGCTAAAACCCTTTCTCTAATTTTGCCCTCACTAGTCCAGTACTAGGGACTCAGTCTGTCATCTTTTCCCCCCCAATCTGTTCCTTTAATAATTACGTGACAAGTAGAAACCCAAGAAAAGCTTTCTTCTATTACATTTCTGCTTGTCAAAAGGATAGAACGCCTGCTAGGAAGAGGTGTCAATTCTAGCTAGGAGTTTAGCTACTATTTCTGTACATGTCTGATTTAACTTGTATAATAAAAAAAGTCAGATAAGCAACAACGTCCTTTTATGGTAGCAACTTTGATACAAAACAAGTTTTTAAAAAAGATATTAGTCCCATTCCGTTAGTAACTGTGCCATCATTTCAGCTTCAGCCAGATCAACAAAAGAATATTTCATTAACTGGAGAAGTTGTACAGAACATTTACTGATATATTTGTTAAGTATAGACCACATAGAAAATTGAGTTGGATATTCTGCTTCAATTACAGAATATTAAATACGGTCGAAATATTTCTGGGAAAGAACATTTGAGCAGTTTTTCCTGTGATTCCTTTTAGAAAAGACAAAAGAACAAAATACAGCCACAGGCTTTTTTTTTTAAATCTGTTCTTATTTGCACATTCTTGTGAACAATTTAAAGATATTTAAACCTGGAAAAGGAAATAGAATTAAACAGAAAACCCAGTGCAGCATCAGTAGGAGAACTTCAATGTCCCTTGATAGAAAGAATGAATATATTGACATGCTAAAGCCATACTCAGATGATGCTCTAGTTATGGGTGGTTTCAGCATGTCCTTTTTATTAATTCTTCCCAAAAGGAACTTTCAAAGCTCTGCATAAAAGAAATTAATGTTGCAGTTAAGAGCAAATGGTATTAAACACCTCAAAGACTGCAAAATAGAGATAATAATTCCTTGACTCAGTGTTGAAAATAGTGTAATATTAAAGGGGACATTTAAATTAATGTTCTTGTCCATGAGTTGATGAATAAACTACAAAATAAATCAAGACCATCACCAGGAAAAAATTATCTTTTATTAACCTTAAAACTGGTTATACATAATAAATATTAAAAAGCATCAGCTATAGACCACCTGAATTATTAAAAGACTTAATTCTCAATCATACTTATATTTCTAAGGTAGTTATTGTTGTTTTTGTTGTGATAAATGTATGTGAGAACCTGGATAATATTTGTAAATGTTAACACATGTCTTTGCAGAACCACTGGTGGTGCAATGATTAAATGTCAGTACTGCAGCCACTTACTCATAAACCACAAGGCTAGTTCAATACTAGCCAGGGACTCTGGGTCGACTGAGCCTGACATCCTTTCATAGGCCACAAAAATGAATAACCAGCTTGTTGGGGGAAATTAGCGTACACTTTGTAAACTACTTAGTACATCGGTAAGTGGTATAGAAATGTATTTACTATTGTTAACAAAAAGAGAGTTCTTGTCCAACTGTGGCAGGTTGTGCAGAGATTTCTGAAAATAGGAGAGAGAGCCATTATGGAAAAGTCACTGAATACAGAACAGTGCCATTGGACATCTAAGGCACCTAACACTTTGATAATATGGTCATGGGTTGAAATGGAAGCAGAGGGGGATGCAAACTACCTCAAGTATTAGCAAAAACCATGTACTAAAATATAATTTTTAAAAACCTAGGAAAGATTTTAGTAACACTCATTTAATAAAATACTCTTTACAAAAAAAAAGTGCATCAACGGTGCAACTCTATGCAAACTTTCTTGGAAATGAGTCTAAGAATGGATGAAGAGATTTTGCTGGTTGAAGCAAAGGATAAGATGGCATCCCTCCAATCCATGAACAGAATTAGGCTGTGGGACACACACAACTCTGTTCTCCAAGAGAGGGGATGGTTAAGGATCAGAAGGAATAACATAAGAGGACTACCACTTCTGTATCCCAGGGTGTTTTCCTCATTCTGCCTAACTGTAGGGCTGGCCAGAATAAGTCCCATTCAGGCTAGGTCTAAACTGCACTGCAGAGTTAATGCAATTTGACACCACTTTAACTGTCATGGCTGTATCCTATGGAATCCTGGAATTTGGTTCTGTGAAATATTTAGCCTTCTCTAAATATTTGTCAGAGTAGCTCTAGTGGCACAAAAAAGCTACAAATCACAGAATTCATAGGATGGACACATAGCAGTTAAAGCGCTGTCAAACTGCATTATTTCTACAGTGCAGATAAAATTCTAGTTTAAGGTACTGTATATACTCATGTATAAGTCTAGAAATTTTAGTCAAAAATTTGACCCACAAAACCTGAGTCGACCTATCCACGGATAAATGTAAGTACTGTACTTTAACTTTTATTTTAAAAGGAAACATACCCTGGTGAAAGACAAGAGCATAATCTGTCCTGGAAGCACTGACCCACCTCTACTCTATCATCCACCCAGGCTTTAGTGTGAGCACAAACAATTATGCTTGCTGGGATTTTGTAACTTCTTTGGCATCATTTTTCTTTGTTGCATGCCCCTAAGTTTTACCCTCGGCTTATCCAGGGGTCATATCAAAATCCACAATTTTGGCCCCAAAGCTGAGTCTCAACTTATACATGAGGTCAATTTATAGTCAAGTCTATACAGTAAGTAATATTGAGAGGGCTGGTAGCAAAAAGAAAATAATTACCTGATACTTTCTATCTTGAGTTGGTTTCGGAGGGGACAAAAATTTATTTGATATTACGAGATACTGTTAAATTAATTCTTGGGTACATACATCTGTTTTAGTTTTTCTTTTATACTTAAGCAGGTGTAGAGTGTACTGTAAAGAACATATAAAATATAATATTAGAGTTTTAAAGTAATTACAAAAGTGGTCCCACATGTCTCTCAACTGTGACAGACATATACAGTCTTATCGCCACCAAGCTAAACATAGTTTGTCCTTAACTATGTGTGTGACTTGTCAAGTGCTTGACGCAATTTCCCTTCTGTTTTTCAGGTTACAACCTGGCAGCAAAATGGGGAGTCTTCACTAAATATACCTGTAAAAGCACAAGTTCTACAGGCGTGCCCTTAAACTCATCTTTGCAGCTATTAAACATAATGGTAGCAACTAAAGTACTCATGAACTACTGCAGTCAGGAGCAATCCTCATTTCTACTCATTGCTATCCCAGCTTTCCCAGCTGGGGTATTGTTATGTAAGACTGCCTCACCTATTAGCCTACAATGGAAAACTGCAGCGAATAACGGTAGGAAAGAGGAATTGCATCAGTCTGAAACAGGAGATTTATTTTCAAGAGGATTTGAGGGGATTGATAAAAATCCGCTGCATGGCTAAATGCATACAAAGAGAAATGGAAAGATAACAAACTTATATTAATCTTAGATAACCCTTCTGTAATCTGTAAATACTGTACAGTAATTGGATTTACACTACCAATAATTCTAACAAGACAAAAATGAAATTGCTACAGCCAGAAGCTATTTTGAAACTAATTTGCAAGACAGACACTATTATAAAACTGTTGCAGACAGTTAGTGGGAGAAGCAAAGTATACACAAGTAAAAGCACAATGTTGATTGATGTCACACTGGATCTTTGCTTTACTGAGACTCTCTTCTGCACTGCTAGATTAGGCCTGAGTTTACTAAATCAGCTTCAGGTGCACCATTTTGTCATGTTATTTTCTCCCTAAACTTTCTTCCAAGCCTGAAACAATGTTTAAATTCTAAATATGAAATAAAATAAAGAGTGGCTGCCACCTGCCTCTCAGCCAAACCCTCTTCAGCCATTAGCTGAGCTCATATAATTCATAAGGATTTGTTTTTGTAAGTGTTAACCAGTTATATGTAATTAACCAAAACTGCAATCCTATACTTACCTGGAAGTCAGCCTCCTTGAAATCAATGGGGTTTACTTCCGAGTACATATATACAAGCTGTAAAATTCTGAATAAAACAGTTAGGTCTAAATTCTTCCATTAGTCACAAGTGTAGACCCATTTATTCAGTGAGATTCGTCAAGGCATTGAACTCAACAATGGATTAAATGGGCCTACGCTGGTTGAAAATAACAAATTGGATGAATGCTCTAGATATGTGTTTCATGGTTTAGTCCAGGTTGTTGTTCTATATAGAACCTCTAAGTCTATTTCTCACTATCATTCATGTATACACAATTTCAATAAAACATAACCAACAAGGGTAATAATATTTCCTGAACCTTTCTGGTGAAATTTAGAGTTTACAGATTTTACAAGGAGAGCTTTGCTAAATCCAAAATTATGCAAGATTTGTACAAAACTGATTTTGTACAAAGTTAATAAATTCATATGGCAAGAGACTTCAGCTGTCTGTGAGCCATTTTACATAATAATCAGCATTTAAATGCAATTTCTGAAAATCATATTAGTTGGAAGTCATAATTAACATAAATTAGGATTCCCATTCTATTGTTATTAAATTAGGACTCCCATTCTATTGTTATTTCATTGCTTCTAAACCAGCATTCCTGAAAATAAAGCATATGAAAAAGGCTGGCACATATGTTTCCCAAATGAGTTGAGCATTAAATTTATGGGCTGAAATTAGTTTGCACAACTTGAAGCTAGTTGAGCAATGCATCTTTCCCTTCTTACCTGCATCCAAAGTGCAGTAATTCCTCCCTCCCAAGACCATTCCTCTGGACCTATTGGAAAGACAGACATCTAGTAGATTGTACGACTGGACAATATCGCACGACTGAAATTGGAAGTATAATCCAGTGTCATCCTGAACAGAATCATGCGATTACTGGAAGTTCAAACGCACTCCAAATCCAATCACGTGTCAATCCACAATTTTTTTTTATAATTTTTATTAAGTTTTTCATAATTCAAAAAGAACAAAACATTTCCTGAATACATAATCATGCTTTCATATATAAAGATTGTACTTTCCAGGATACAAAACAACAACACAAATAAAGGTAAATTAAACTTCCTAGCTTTATTTCCTCCCTTTTTATTTTCCTGACATTGTATATGATTTCATGCCAAAATGTACATACACTCACAAATTGATGTATTACTCCCTTTTTTTTTTAGCCATTCATATGGTGTATTCATAGTATCTTCCCCAACCATATTTAAGAAAAGGTAATTTAAATAACCCTACTTAAGATGAATGATCGAAGTTTGAGCCGGTCGTGCCTTACTATATTATTTACACAACTATATAACTGTAAGGAATTTTTCCATCTTTAATTAGTTATAGAAGGGCTTCGGCCAGCCTGTCCTCCAATTTCCACCTTTTTTTAAGGTAAGATACCACTTTATTCCATTCCAGCTGTATTTTTTCCTTTTTTCCCCCCTTTTAAACTATTAGAAATTAAGTCCAGTTGTATAATAGTGTTTAATTTAAGAAGCCATTCTTCTATTTGTAATGCCTTTGTGTCCTTCCAATGACTTGCTATGATCAATCTAGCAGTGGTTATCAAATATAGTATTACCTTCCAGTATCTGCGTTCATCCTCATTCTTAATAAAGAAGGTCATATTCAACAAATAAAGTTCTGGCCTTTTTTTATAACTGATATTAAAGATTTGTTGAATTATGTTATGAACCTCTTCCCAAAATGATTTAATTTTTATACATCCCCACCACATATGCATCATTGTCCCCTTTGTCTCCTGACATTTCCAGCATTTGTCAGATTTTAGCTTACTCATTTTTTTTAGTCTTGACGGGGTATAATACCACCTGTTGCTGATCTTAATAAAGTTTTCTTTATAACTTATACATTGGGTAAAGGAGTTTGTACGAGACCAGGCCCTTTCCCATGCTTCCAATGGTATTTCTTTCCCCATATCTTTCGCCCAGTCAACCATATATTGCTTAATTGGCTCTTGTTCAAAGTCCCTTTCTCTCAGCAAGGTATAATATTTAGAGATTTTCTTTTCATTATTCTCCATAAGTAATTTGTCCATTTCCGACAATTTGATATCCACACCCGATGATTTCATATCCTGAATAAATCTGTTCTTGATTTGATAATAAGTGTACCAGTTTATAATGATTCCTTCTGCAATCAATTTTTCTCTGGGCTTTAAGGTTAAGCCCGTACTGACATTGTTTTCAAGTATATCGCTATATCTAACCCATTTGTTTTGCATATCCCATCTATTTGCGAAAGCTTCCTGTGTTGAAACCCACCCTGGGATTTTGGGATAGAATTTATCTTTGACAATTTTCCAAGTTTTAAATAACCCCCTCCTTATTGGGTTATTAAAGAAATCTTTATGCACTGCGCTTTTATTATACCATAAATAACCGTGCCATCCGTACCGCAAGACTGCTCCTTCATAATTTAAGATATCGTTGTCCTTTAATCTCACCCAATCTTCCAGCCAAGATAAGTTGCAGGCTAACCTATAAGTTTTAATATCAGGTAGCGCACAGCCCCCATTTTGTTTTTTTTCCTTTAAATAATTCCATTTAATTCTGGGCTTGCCACCTTCCCATATAAAGCTTCGCATATCTCTATTCCATTGTTCTATTATTGTATTATTGATATCGATGGGGAGATTCATAAATAGAAATAGCAGTTTCGGGAGTATAGACATTTTGACCGCATTGATTTTACCCAATAAAGACAGGTGCAGATGTTTCCAGTTGTTCAATTTTCGCTTAACATCCTTCCAAAGAGTTTTATAATTATTATCAAATAAGTTCATATTATTGTCAGAAATATTTATTCCTAAGTATCTCACCTTTTTGGTTATTTCACACCCCGATTTGGCCCTTAATAGTGCTTTCTCTTCATTAGTAATATTTTTAACCAATATTTTAGATTTTTCTTTATTTATTTTAAATCCCGCTAATCTTCCAAATTGATTTAACTCCATCATTAAGTTCTCAATATTTCTAAGAGGATCTTCCAATACCACCATTAAATCGTCAGCGAAGGCTTGCACTCTAAGCTCTTTACCTTTTAGCCTGATACCCTTGATTTTATTTGAGTTTCTTATGTTGTTTAATAAAAATTCCAAGGCCAGGATAAATAAAAAGGGGGACAGGGGACAACCCTGTCTCGTCCCTCTACTGATATTAAAAGTGTTTGACTGTTCTCCGTTTACTATTAATTTCCCTGATTGTTTATTGTATATTTCCATTATATTGGCAACAAAGTTGGCTCCCATATTCATTGCTTTCACTTGTCCTTCAGCATTGCTGGGGGAGGGGGGGCTGCTGTCTGCTAATTAAAAGGCATGGACCTGGAGCTATTGGATGACCATTATGTTCACGTTTTAATGTGACAAGAGTGAATATATGCTCATTTTAGCGTGAATAGAGCATGTTCTTTCAACAACACCTCCCTGCCAACCTCTTTTATAAATTGTGGGGTTCCTTGGTTCCTCTCTCTCACTTGCCTAAATATGCTATGCTCCAGTCCTCTGGAGTCTCACTGAGCATATGCAAGGGTGCCAATTAAGAACCCACCAATGTGATGGCTTACTTTGCACAGAATCTGGGTCGCGTTCGGGTAGGCTATTACAGTGAATTTAAGGTGTGATAAGTAATCACGTAATTGCATGAATTTTCGAATTGACCTCGCTATCTTCTCTTTCGAAATTGAGAGCCTCCCGTCCAGTTTGATAAACTTCAAAGTCTTACCACTATTTTACCACTGTACCTGTAACATAGTTGAGTCTGATGAGGGCCACTACACCAAAACAAACTTGAGAGTGATACAGATACAAAGCCAGCATGGCACAATGGTTTGGGCATTGGACTATGACTCTGGAGATCAGGGTTCGATTCCTCATTCAGCCATGGAAACCCAATGGGTGACAAAGGATAATCATACACTCTGAGCCCCCCCCCCCCAAAACTGTGATATGTTTGCCTTAGGGTCACCATAACTGAAAATTACCTAAAGGCACACAAGAACAACAGATAAAACAAAGCCCTTAATGTAAAATAGGTTTTATTAGTGATTAATGGATGCAGATGTTGTTTTTATAGCAAAGAAAATTCACACATCATTGAGACAATGGAGCCAGAATCCCTTGGTGCTGATTCTGTTAGCAGGGTAAAAAACTGAGATATCAGCCCCGCTGCATCAACCCCAAGTTAACATAGACTATGGGTCAAACTCTCAATTTGTGTGGAAAGCTAATTTTCTTTGGCCAATGAGTTTCTCTTTCCTCAAGAACAGAAGAGGGACAAACTCTGTACCAGAGACAAACAAGAACAATTTTATTAACACAGATCAAAGATTTATAAATTGCTTTAGTGATGGTACAGAAGGCTGCATGCTCACGTGCACAGTAAAAAGTTTCCCATGATTTCAATAGGAGAAATTATCTACTCAAAGTTAGTTTCAATAATAGGGCATACATTTAATCTGCATTGGTTAGTCCATGTTGCACAAATGTTACAGAAAATTACAGTTGTCCCTTCATATTCGCTAGGGTTAGGGGAACAAGACCCCCTTGAATATGGAAAAACCGCAAATAACAAAAACACCATGTTTTTACCTGAAAGACACCTCTCTAGGAATCTCTAGGTCCTCCAGTGCAACTCTGTGGCCAATGTCCAACATACACTGACCATAGAATGGCATTGGAGTAGCTACAAATGGTCTTTCAGTGCAACTTTTAGTTAAAGTTGACCACAGAGTTGCACTGGAGGACCTAGACAGAGAGAACATATTAATGGAATCCGTGAATAATCAAATCTGCAAATATCAAAGCCGCAAATATGGAGGGATGACTGTACTGTATATGTTTCACGGTGGGAATAGCAGGTGCTAGCAGTGTCACAGCTGCAACAGTATCTCTGACATATGCACTAGCCAAGGCCTTTTCTAGTCTCTACAGGCTCTAATTCTACCAGCAATATGGCTGTGCTTTGATTCATTACTGATTCCAGGCTTGTGGCTCTTTAAGACGAAGAAAGATTATTCAATGGCTGCATTCTATAGAGAATCAGATATTAGGGCATTCAGTCTATTCCCCTGACAAACAAAAACTACACAGTGGCTGAAATTAGCGTAGCAATAAGGCAACGGTGAAATTTGTCTGGCCTTTTAAATTGTTTGTTAGATTACTAACAGGCCTTTAGAGTTCTGCTTTCACTCTGAGGGGTGTGGAGGGCAATTCATACCACCTTTTGAGGTCCCATGTCCACCTGGGTCAAACAAACAATTTACTAACATTTTGATTTTTTTTTTTGTCCCTCTGGGGAGTGTGAAAGCCTTTTTATCATGAGTGGTATAGTCCTCCAAGCCCTACCCTTCCATAATTGACCACTCCTTCTGCAGAAAACATGCAGGGATAGTTGTCTTGGCCATTTGACAAATGCAAACAAAAACCCATCAATGATACCTTCATTGGCCAACCGAAATGCACAATATACTTGTTGCAAGCTTTCAAAGCTCCATGGGCTCCATCAGGCAAGATGTTACAAACTCCTACAGCAGAGTGAGACTGAGGCCCAATCTACCCTGCAGAAATAATCCAGTTTAACACTGCTTTAACTGCCCTGGCTCAATGCTAGGGAATTCTGGAAACCATAGTTTTGTGAGCTCTGGTGCCATAGTAAACTACCATAAATTACCAGGATTCCCTAGCACCAAGTCAGGGCAATTAAAGCAGTATCAGACTGGATTATTTCTGTAGTGTGGATTGGACCTACACAACAGATTTATAGAGCACAGAAGCAGGCCTCTCTCCCTTTTCTTGAAACTTTGAGAACCAAAAAAAACCCCAAGTATCTGTATCAAAATCACTCCTTCACATTTTTGCACAGTTAAGCAAAAAATCAGAGGCATGTCAGCCTTCAGATTTTCACAGGGAAGTGAGCATGTTCTTATATTTGAAATGCCATGCTGAGGTGAATAATTCAGTGCATTCTCTTCTCTATGCCAGTGTCAGTGTAAGATCAAGACTCTTCATGCCTGTTTCAAGCTCTGCTCTGCACTTATGACAAGTTCTACCAGTAACCAGGGCTGCACTCCTTATACTATAATCTATAGTCTGTCAAATTCTTTACACACTTTAAATAAACATTGAGGGTAAGTTTTACATTCTTCCTTTGTAATTTAGAAAAACAATACAAATGTTACAACATTCTCCATTTGAAATTACCCTTTGGTTATCTTACCTGTATTGCAAAATAAATTCTTTGTCATCCACGTAGAATTAATCTTTCAAATCCCATAATTTTAAATTATTTCTGCAAATCATCCCCAGTTCCTTGTGGCTTACATTTTAAAAGAGAGACACTCTTTCACTTTTGATTAGCCATTTGCACATGGAATGCACATCAAGTTTCAATCTTTTATATATTTACTTGGCTGGAATGAAATCCCACTAAACTCAAGTGACTTATTCCTGAGTAGATGACCAGAAATTGCATTGTGCTGTGAGGTGGAATCTTTTAAAGAATGTGAGAAATAATTCAGTTATTGGGAGAGGTCAGTGCGTTTGGAAGAAATGTTTCATATATGGACTGGAGAAATGGAAATACAGTATATGTAGGACGGGAAGACTGAGAAACACTTACTAAAGAGCCTAAGGATAGGAAATTTGAATGGAAAAAATATCCTTTTATGAATATTATGGGTTCTATGCTTTAGGTTATTTGATGGAAAAACATACAGAATCAGTTGTGAGAGAATTTGAAGCAGAAAGTAATATTTTAACTCCTTTCTATTTTGGATTACTTTGACTTGACACCAGGTTCTCTGGGATTACTTTCTCCACACATAGTTTAAATAGATTCCATCAATTGTTTTTAGGGCTGAAGTTTGACCAATTGAAAATGTAGTTACTGGTTTCTAAAAATTTACTTCTTGTCCTCATTGCTATTTCAAGCTTATTGTCATTGTAATTCAACAATTCTAAAGTTTTAATTCCACATTTTGTAAAATGCCAGGGTTCTTTTGGAAAAATGGGACAGGATTTTTGTGTATAATTTTCTAAGCATCATTTTTTAAATTAAGGCCATTAAGAGATATTATTTGTTCTCCATCTGGTGAGTAAATACCAATGAATGACAGACTAAAAACAAGTAGCATATGTCCTAAATTTCCTAATGAGACATCTGGATTGATCCTTACATAAAACATAGAACACACAAACTGTGCAAACAGATATCTAAATGAAAGACTAGGAAAAGCAAAAAGCATCCTTGGCAGTTGAGGTGCTAGTTAGACTGAAACACCAAATGGATAGCAATGTGTTTATCATGAGCTTTTATCTTCCTATTATAGGAGCATCTCAGTATATATAACATTCTGTGTACACGTGTGTGCAGTCTGCAATGAGCAGGCTACTTTATATAGTGCAAAAAGCAGAAATGGGGAACTATTGGCTTGATTGTCAGTTCCCGTCATCTCTAGCCAGCATAACCAATTGTCAGGCATTATGTTTTAGGGTGTTTTAGTTCAGCAAGATCTGGAGAGCCATAGGTTTTCCATCTGAGATCTAAAGTGACTTGTAATTTGTGGTTCTTCATAGCACTTTTAATATAAATGCCTTCTGTGCTCTCAAAAGTCTCAAACCTAATACATATCATCTTCTGATGAATTTTAATTTTTTAGTTATGGCCTCTGCAGATGGCTAGGGCAGCAGTATTTTATTTGCTAATATATACATAGTTTTTAAAAAGCAAGAAAAGAGCTGTCAGTTTTATCTTCTTCTAAAATTGGCACAATTTTCAGAAATGCTGATCACAGGCAACATGAAGTGTGATGCTTCTGTTTTACAATGAAATTGCATGCTCTCTCAAAGACAGAGATGTAGGCTTATCTAAAGGCAATTTTCCACTTTAATTTCCTAAGAAAAGAAATGGATATGCCTTCCAAAGTCAGGCTCTCTACTTTAAATGTGCTACTAGAAAAGCAATACATTTGCCTGTCCAGAAGCTTGCCTTAAGCATTTTCTTGATCTCAAGTAGATATGTATTATATTTTGACCACTCATGATGGCTTTGTGAATAGCTTCAAATTTTCTTTTTTTGCTTGGAAATCTTTTCTCTATGTCACAGATAGATTACACCCTTTATCAGATAGAACTTAGAAAAATGTTTTTAAGAGTAATAAATATAGTAAACTTTTGAAGCCATCCCTAACTTTGGATCCCAAACATTATCCTACCCCTACTCAGTTATTGATGGCTTCAGCATGCCATTATATTAATTCACCATAAAAGTAACTTTCCATATCCTGCCAAATTGAGGTTATGTTGTCAAGGGTGATCTGCAACTTGATGATTGTTGTCTCAAGCAATTTACTCATATTTATCGACCATCTTAAGGAAAGACAGTTATAAATTTCTTGGACATATACTATAAACTTGTCAGTCCCTATAGCTAAACCCATTTATCTGCATACCCCCACTTTGGTTTCAGTTGATTTCATGCAAGTATTTTAAATATACCGTTTTGTCTTTCAGTACTTGTCTGTACAGAAGATGTGAAGGGGTCTTAGAGAAGGACCTGGAATGCCTTCTCCTTAGATAGCAACACATATATCAGCTGCCGTACTGGATAATACATGATCGGCATCTGTCAGAAGGCCATCCTATACATAATTGGTTTCTTATCCCTGTGAGGAAGCCTTATAAACATTTAGTGGTGTCACTATGGTTGGCATCACCCAGTGTGGTAGTTTATGTGTCACCCCTCCCATTGATCTCCTCCTATACTACACCATACAGATTCCTTAGTACAGTTGGCCCTCCTTATCCAAGAATTCTTTATCCATGGATTCAACCATCCATGGTTTGAAAATATTCAAAACAAATATATAAATTCCAAAAAGAAAACTTTTATTTTACCATTTTATAAAAGGGACAATATTTTACTGTGCATTGTATTTAATGGTACTTGAGCATCCATGGATTTTGGTATCCACAGGGCATCCTGGAACCATACTCCAGCAAACAGCAAGCGCCCAGTATGATGTTTTTTTATATAAAGGTTACTCATAAATCATAATGTCCATATATCACTGAAGGTAGTGACAATAATTTTGACATAAAGAACTAGCAAAATTATTATTTATTAAAATTATACCTTTAAATTACAATATCATATGCATAGCCTAAATGTCTTTACATGTATATGAAAATTTGGTAAGATGTGATGTTTTTAAATACAATTTAAAAAGGAAAAAAAAAGAAGAAAAATATGTTTAAAATTTAAAAAAAACCCTATGGTTTCTCCTTTCTCTTCCCACTGAGCTTTGGCCCACTCATACTGTACCATCTCTTCAGTGTTTTAAAGGGATGCAAGTGAACACCATAGCCCACTTCTTCCAATTGTTTGAGGAAACCCCTTAGGGTGTCACTTGGTGCAGCCTGCACCCCCCCCCCCCCAGTGATGCCTATGCACACATACATATTTTCCTATGTAGGGCCCCTTTAGTGTGATGCTTTGATGGTCCTTGCAATCCCTTTCACCTTTAAGATTCTATTCCACGATTTTATGAATGTATAACAAAAATAACTTAAATGAATACAAATATTTTGAACATTCTAAAAACATGTTAAACAATTTAATAATTTAAGTTGTAAATGTTAAAACCATTTAAAACCAAGTATGCACTGGATTTGGATGAAAGCACTAGGCCCCAATGTTTTACCCTGTTTCTAAAATGAGACTAGGTTTGGTGCCAAATGGGTTTCCAGGGGGACAGCATTCTATAACTGAGAAGGCACTCTCCCATGTCTTCACATAGTATATTGCTCCCATTGGTGGGTGGGAGGAGAAGAACCCATCCAGCTGATCTCAGTTCTTGGGCTGCTGTATGTTCTTGTAGAGTTACTTCTTAAAATATTAAGGTCCCATACAGTTTAAGGATTTAAATGTCATTACCAACACTTTGAATCGAGACTGGTAAACATGTTGGCAGTCTCATCAACAGGGAGAAGTAAGGCTGAACTTCATCAGCACAATGATGATAATGTATCTCAAAACTCTTAATGACCTCACCCAGTGGCTTTAATCAATAAAATCAATAAAAATAGAGTTGTTTGACAGTGGAATACACTCCATTGGAAAGTGATGGAGTCTCCTTCTCTGGAGGTTTTTAAACAGAGGCTGGATGACCATCTGTCAGGGGTGCTTTGATTGGGAGTTCCTGCATGGCAGGGGGTTGGACTAGATGGCCCTTGTGGTCTCCTCCAAATCTATGAGTCTATGATTCATACACAGAATGGCATGCAGAGCCACTTTACTTTTATGACAACTCCCAGAATTCCTCAGACAGTATGTCTATGCTAGCTAGATTATGAGAACTGTAATTCAAAAATTACATTTTCCAAGCTCTAATGTTGCAAAAGGAAAGTCAATATGGGACATACTGACACCTGGCTTAAAACTGCTACTTGCTTTATTTTACCCTTATTAAGCATACTGCCATTTCCATCAGGCATAAAATATTGGTAGAAAAATCAAGATCACAAGTGAACAGAAATCCATGGATGGCTTCATGGGAGGTGCACTTTAGTTTCCTGTACTCCCTTGTTTGCAGAACTGTTGGTCATTGAGACTTCCTAGAACATACCAATGCATTGGGGGGGGAGTATTTTTCCTGGGAGGCAGGGTGTAGTCTTGCGATGATCACAAAAACAGCCTTGGGGCCACATGTAGGTGACACTTCCTTACATGTGGTTCCAATTAATCAGGAGCAGTTGGAAGATATGGTCAGAGTGCCAAATACGAAGCACATTAGAAATTTTGGTATGCATACACACCAAAAAAAAAAAAAAACATACTCTAGATTTCAGAATGAAACAGACTATTCTAATGGGCTATGCTTCTGGATGCAGAGGACATAGAGGAAGGGATGTAAAGAGTAGTAAAGGTACTGCTATACATACATGAGATTTAAAGGAATCCTGTAGCACACTGGTTCTCCAATGGTGGGATGCAACCCAAATGGAGTGTACAAGAGATGCTAGGCTCTAATTGACATCCAGTTCAAGGAGGCAAACCTCCCTGCCACCTAACTGAATCCTGCTTGCGTAGAGGGGCTGAGAGGGGAGGGCTTTGGACCAAAAGCTAGGTGCTTAGCTCACTTGGAATTGAAGTGACCTCTGTTCAGTGGTCCTCATCCCATTTCTCCTTCTCCTCTTGGACAACAGGTGAAGTGTCAGAGGACTGGAGAAGGGCAGATGTTGTCCCTCTTTTCAAAAAAGTCAAAGTAGAAGATTCAGGAAACTATACAGACGAGTCAGCCTGACTTTATACCAGGAAAATATTAGAACAGATTAGACAGGAGTCTGTCTGCACTGCATGTACAAGGGCTGTCACAGAGAAAAGAGGACAGTCTTGTTCTCTTCTACCCCAGAGGGGTACAATGGTGTGAAGTTACAGGAAAATAGATGTTATTTATTATTGTTATTAACATTTATTTATAGAGTGCTGTAAAGTCTGCACAGCACTTTACATGACAGGGAACAAGATAAAATAAAATAGTAATAAAACCTGTCATATGGCGTACAATCTAAAACACCAACATTACAAAATAAAAACATCTCTTAAAGTAGTAAGAATGAGGTGGGCACACAGGCACATAGGCATTTTAATTGAGCATTAGAAGGAACATCTTGACAGTAAGAGCACTTTGGCAATAGAACCAATTGCCTAGAGAGGTGGTCTCCTTCTTTTGACATCTTTAAAAAGGAGGCTGGACAGCTACCTGCTGTGAATGCTTTAGCTGGAGATCCTGCATTGAGCATGGGATTGGATTCAGTGGCCCATAGAGCTTTCAGCTCTATAATTCTACAGTTTTATTATTCTGTTGCTGCCACTAATGTGTCATAAACCTTTGGTTGCTTTATATATTTATGTATATCTATAACCTGCCCATTGAGCATAGTGGGTTTTTTTCCTGATGAAATAGACTTGACTCAATGAAACTTTATGTCAAATACATCTAGTACCCAGTGCCAAATGACACAAATGCCCTTTCTGGAAGTTGTTCTACTGGTACTTTCACATTTCTCTAAATGGTAACTGTACACAAGCAATTCATGTACTTCTGGTATAATTTTATAACTCAATTATAATGCCAGTAAATTAAAACTGACAAATAATTCTTATGCTTTGTCGCCGTGGTCCAAGATCCTGCCAACTTTCAATATACTGTAAATATATGCCAGCAAAGTTACACTAGATCCCATAGCTGCACAAGTGATTGCACAACAAGTGTCATGGACAACAAAAATCAAGGCCTTAGGTTCACCTATGCACAACTGTCAATTTGACATGATCTACTAGTGGCTCAACTCACCAAGTCAAAGCATGAGAAAGAGTTGTGTGTGTTGGAGTAATTGTTTCTTTAACAACATAAAAATATTTTGATTGACAGATAATATGTATTATGTGTGATTGCCACAGACTACTGAGTCAGGAGTACACGGCATCAGGCAAAGTTGATGCAAAGTTGCATCTTTCTATATTGCACTGAATAATGACTCAGAGCCAGCCTCCTATATAAGTGGACCAAGAGACTGGTCACATGTGGGTAGTTGTGGGTTTGCTGAGTTGGTTTTGAGTGACAGTAGTTGACTGGAAGTCACTGGAGAGGGGTGTGTATATATATATATTGTATCATATAGTACACGTTACAACTGAAGATAAAGCCTCCAGGACTTTGGATTAATCATCTACGCTTGTGAGTCGTCTTCCTCTCTCTCTCTCTCTCTGTGTGTGTGTGTGTGTGTGTGTGAAAAGAGGTCTGGGCATTGCCAATACCAATAGCTGAGTGTTTTTGTTTTTGGAACTCTGCTACATTATTGTTTTGGCTGCATCTGGGTGACTTGTCCCCAGACGGTGCTGGGAGCTGACTTTCCCTTTGCCATCAGTGTGTGTACTTGCAGTGTACTTCTGACTGAGTTGCTGTTGTGTGTCTTCAAATTGTTTCTGACTTATAGTAAGTCTGTTCACAGGGTTTCATTGATAAGTTTCTTCAGAGGGGGCGTCCCATTGCCATCCTTGAGGATGAGAGTGTGACTTGCCCAAGGTGGGATTCAAATTCTGCTCTCCAGAGTCATAGTCAAACCACCACACTGGCTCACACTTATGCAAAGTCTGAGAGAGTGTAACCATATGTGCAATGATTTTTATGCTAGCTTGATGACCGGGCAGCGTTCCTCTTATTAGTGCCTTTGAACTTTGTGGGACTAACTTCTGATTAAAACAGAAGCATGTTGCACATGATTGCTTTGTGGAAACAACTAAACATAAAATTCTCACTTCCTACATAATCTACTGGTGTCTTTGAAGTCTTAGGATAATAATGCTAAGGATGTTTTCTCTCTTTTTGCTCAAAGTGACATTTAATTTAGGACCCTGCTTTTGCTGCTTGAGAAAATATGCATCTGTTATAATCCTTTTATCTTTCTTGTGCTACTTAGGAGTTTGAAGAGAACTAAATAAAAATGTGTAAGACCATGTCAGTGAAGGAGGCCAAGCTATATATTAAACTAAAACCCCTTTCCTGTAAAGTGCCTCTTTTATGCTTTTTTATATACACAGCATGCAATTTAAATGAACAATTAAGTAAGAAGAAGAAACTGCTGTGAATTAATTAGCAGTGCTAATTGGAAACAATTTGAACTTAGTAAAAAAACAAAACAAAAACGGTTCTCCAGCCTACTGAAAAAGTTGTTTGAAATATAGAAAACATTAAATTGCCTGGCTGATATAATTATCCAAAGAGTTGTTTTTCACCACCATAACTTCCAGCGCAGCTAGCCAGTGAAAAATGATGGAAGGTGCAGTCCAGTAATATCTGAAGGTCTGATATCAGGTCACCATCCTTGATGCAGACAGTTGTTCTGCTTAGGGCCAGATCAGAGGGGGCAAATGCCTAATGGTGGAACTCCTCATGTTGATAGTAGCTGCAGGGACAGGTAGAAACAACAATGGGCAAGATGCAGAGATCCCAATGCACAAGAAGGAAGGGCTTCCACTTGTTCATAGAACTAGAAGCGGGTGAGTGGATCATTTTGTGAGAGCACTGTGCATTTCTGCATAATGCTCCATGGACTGGATGGCAACAGCAGGTGTGACCACACTCTGCCCTGATATTATCCAGATTTCAGCTCAAGTTCTGGGTAGGGCCCATCCACTTGTTATTTCCACTGGAAACCTGATTTTTTTTTTTCCATTTCCTTTCCCACAATAAATTTGCGTTGCTTAATTCTTCCTCCCTCTTTTCTGTGCAGGGCTATTTAATTTCTTACAATGCCATGAATGACAATGCCCCAGGCATCAGACAATGCCCCAGGCATCAGCAAAGCTCCAGGCCAAAATAGATATGTATATATATATATATTTGTTTTCAGCAGCTGAAAAAGGTAGAATCCAAAACACTTTGCTTTGTTAAATTCTGTTTCTTAATCTCACCAATACGTACATATTTTTAATGACTAACAGCACAAACTTTTCAGAAATTTTTATGTTTTTATCTATCTGCTCATCTATAACCCAGTACAGGAGTCCAGAAATTTATGAACCTTGAATCTAAATAGGTATGTACTAGCCATATTATTATTATTATTAACCTTTATTTATAAAGCGCTGTAAATTTACACAGCGCTGTACATAGCCATATGCCATGTACTGATCAAGAGTGAGCAACTGTATAAGAGTAAGGGGCTACGTTAGCCCCGAGAGACCTTGGAGCACTGCATCTCCCCACTGTACCCCGACCAAATTACTTTTGCCCTCAGATGTTTCTAGAGGGCATTTTTGACATGTTTTTATCCCCCTGACTATTGTAGGCCCCGCAGAAGCCTTTTTTAACAACAGGAAGTGAGCAAAAGTCACTTCCTGTTTCCAAAATAGGCCTCTTCTTGGCTTAAATTGGTGATGGGGGGATGTGGGGAAATACCCCCACACCCCCAGAAGGCATTTGGAGGCAATATTTGCTGGGGGGGGGGGACATGAGGCCAATGGGCCAGACTTTGCCCATTCTTGTAGTAATGTACCGTATATACTCGACTATAAGTTGAGCTCATGTATAAGTCGAGAGCAAGTTTGGGGCCTGAAATTATGAATTTTGATGACTGATAAGTTGAGGGTAAAATTTGGGGGGTGTATAGCATATTTGAGCAGACATAGCTCTTTGTGCTCACTCCTAAGGCTGGATGGATGAAAGAGTAGAGGGGCTCAGTGCTTCCAGGACAGATTATACCAGAGGATGGTTCCTTCTTTTTAATAAGAGTTGATACAGTATTTACATTGACCTGTGTTTGGGCCAATTTTTTAACCTAAATTTTTAGACTTATACATGAATATAGCCTTTTGGCTGAAGAGTGGAGTATAAATAAATAATAATTAATATTATTCTATACGGTAGTTAAGATTTTATATAATGTGATGTAACTATTTCCATGTTGTCCTCTCATGTAGTGCTAAAGAAGTTCTTAAGAACATAAACAGGCTAAAACATGTCAGGATTCCCCCCCCCCCCCAAACCATCATCTTTTGAGCATCTGGAGGGGCGTCTCGAGTTTCTTTTGCAGATTTAATTGTATGCTCCTTGAGTTCTGCTTCTTCTACTTCTCCAGGAAAGGGTAGGCAGCAGTTGTGGGCCTGGTCAAGACAGGAGCCTCTGGGGCTGTCTAAGAATGCCAGATGCTGAAGCCAACTCTGCTTTGGTTTCCCCTGCCATCACACTGTATTTGTCTGGCCATTCAGAAAGATCATTGTCACCTGGGCAAATCATTAGTCACCCTTGGTTCCATTAGCTACACCTGGCCCTCCAAATCCATGGATTCTTCATCCATGGATTCTTTATTCAACCATCCCTGGTTTGAAAGTCTCGCTTCCAGGTTTATTGACATATCTATAAAGTCCAAAAAACTGCACAATAACCCCAAACCTTGCCTTTTGCCCTTTTATATAAGGGGCAGTGGCACCATTTGACTGGACTCTTGTATTTAATGGGATTTGAGTATTCCCTGGTTTTGGTGTCCAGGAGGGGAGAGATCTTGGAGCCTCTTCTCCCCTTTGGCTTCCAAGAAGACTATTTGGAGGAAGCTCTGAAAAAGAGGCCCCAAGCCCTCTCCCCAAAGCAGCCTCTGGATGAGCACAGAAGAAGGGGAAAGGGAAGAACCAGTCCCAGGTAGGCGCCCCTCCAGCGCCGCCTAGCGACCCACCCAGGCAGCGCCCCTGGCGCCGGAGTCTGGCCGAGCCTCCTTCTCCCCAAGAGAGAGAAAGGGAAAGAGCAGGAGAAGAAGGAGGAGGAGGAGGAGAGGGAGAAGAGTGCCTTTGGGGACCGCTCCGCCTGGGACTGGCCTGGCCAGCGGGGCTTCCCTTTCTGCTTTGGAGGAGGAGGAGGAGAGGGATGCTCCAAGGAAGCAGGGCGCCTGGCGGCGGCGGCATTGTTCTCCTTCGACGCTGAAGGGAAAGACAGGGGCGGCAAAGGGAGAGCCAGGCAAGGACTGAGGGAGTCCCTTCGCAGTTGCTGGCCTCTTGTCTTCCTCCTCCTCCTCCTCTCCTCCTCTTCTTCCTCCTCTCCTCCTCCTCCTTTTCTGCTTTTCCCCCTCTTTCCCTCCTCCTCCTCTTCTTCTTCTTTCTCCTCCTTTCCTCCTCTCCTCTCCCCTTGCGCTTCTCTCCCTTTCTTCTCTTTCTCTCCTCTGTCTCCTCCTCTTTTCTCTTCCTTCTCCTCCTCCTCCTCCTGGGGTGCCCTGCTGGTGTGTCTGCCTTGCCTTGCCTTGCCGACAAGAGCGAGGGAGGGGGGCAGTAAGGCGAGGCAGAGCCCCTCAGCTCCTTCCTCCGGAGGGGCTGCCTGCCTCCCTCCTTTCCCCGCCGCCGCCTCCTGGCCGAGAAAGGAGCCCAAGCCCGGGACTCGGGGGGCATGCCATCTCGCCTCCCGGACCAATGTTTCACTGGAGCAAGTGGAAGAAGAGGATGGGCGCCAGCACCTCCTTCTCCTCCTCTTCCAAGAGACCCGTCTTCGACGAGAAGGAGGATGGTGAGTGGACAGCAGCCGCACACCGCTTGGACTGCCCCGGCTCCCAGAATTCCATAGCCTTCAGCCAGGGCAGTTAAAGCGGTGCCAAACCGGATTGTTTCTGCAGAGCTGGGGAGGCAAAGAGGGGCTCTGTGGCTGAGAAGGAGGCAAGTCGGGATTGAGATTCCTGGCCTCCTCGGAAGGGGCCAGAAGAGCCTTCTTTCCCCACGCTTTTCTTTCACTTCTTTTCTATGCCGCCTTCCCTCCCAGAAAGGGACCCAAGGCGGCTCACACAACTAGTTCAAAACTTTAATATATATATATATACACACACACACACACACACTTAAAACCAATTGGCTTAAAACACAGCAGACCACACAAAAAAGTAAGTATAACTAAAAGTATAAAACTCTCCATGGTTGCATCCACACTGCAGAAATAACCCAGTTTGACGGACGCCACTTTTAACTGCCACGGTTCAGTGCTATGGAATTCTGGGAAGCGTAGTTTTGTGAGGCGTCGAGCCTGCTCTGTCAGAGAACGCTGGTGCCACAACAAACTACAAATCCCAGCATTTCATAGTATTGCCCCATGGTTTTAAAGTGGTGTCAACCTGGCTTATTTCTGCAGTGTGGATGCAGCCCTTGACATGATTATAGACTCATCAGCTGATGTGTTCCTCCCCTTGTAAGTTTCCTTAGAGGGGCAAACCTACACTTTGCACAACTTTTCTTTGGGAAACTTAGATGCCTGTCAGATGGTGGTCTGTCTAAACCAAAGATGGTTCGATCCATCCCTCTCCGTCCCAAATCCTGGTTACGTTTTCTTGGATTTGACTGGTGCAGAATAAAACCATCCGGGGCTAATGGGTTTAGGCATCTGCAGATGTTAATAGTAGGGGATTAGAAAAGATGTTGGCGGAAGAGCTGTGAAGGCTTGGGAGTGGGGATTGGGCTATATTGACCTCATTTGATAATGGGATTTTGGTGGTATAGACTACTTTTGGTAATGGGTGTTATGGCTGTACGGAGTGTATACTTCCCTGTCTTCATCACCTTAGACAAGTGAACCCAAATTCTACTATAGCCTGAGTTTGTCTTACACACTGAGGAGTGTGTTGTTTCTGCCTAGTGATAATCTCTATACATGGCTTTTCAGGCTTGCTTGAATAACTGGAGAGATGCACATTCACTTTGGAGTAACTTTGTCTGAACTCATAAAGAAACATGCACGGTGAGCATGTTACAAGTCACTGCTGGGTTTATTTATACAACACTGGTAATATCTGTCTCCCCTACAACATTATGAATGAGCATTTCAGAGGAGGGAACTGGCAAAGCCACCCCTGAGTATTCCTTGCCTAAGAAAACCCTATGGAATTCATGGGGTTGCCATAAGTCAACAGGTGACTTGAAGCCAGACACACAAACGCACAGAGGAGGCATCCTGATGATCGCCTATATTGTACTCTTAGTTCAGCTATTTCCTGTGATTTCCTGAGAGAATGGCCACCATAAATCACCAGTGCCATGCAGGAGCCAACTCAATGACAGGTTGGCATGCAAGCGGACGTATAAAATATCTAAGAAGAATGAACCTCTACACAAACCATTAGTATTTGAAGATGACAAATAAGCCTTAAAATACTGACCTTCTATCATTTTGAAATCAACAAAGCTGGCAAAAGTATTTTCAAAGATGAATATAGATTTACTGTGCTTGGTTTTTAAAAAAGGGTTATAAAACAACACGTACCCTTTGTTGGTCATTTTATGATGAAGACTCTTCATTATAGAACTGTCAGTAAGTTTCTGAAAATGGCTTAATGAACCATATTACATTTCATAGTTCCTGTAGCTGCCTAGAAGCCAACATGGTTAAACTGAGCCTGTTATACTTTGGGTGAGCCAACCTGGCGTAGTGGTTTGAGTTTTGCACTGCAACTCTGGAGGTCAGGGTTCAGTTCCCAGTTTGGCCGTGAAACTCACTGGGTGAGCTTAGGTAAATCACATGCTGTCAGCATCAGGGGAAGGCAATGGCAAACCTTCTCTGAACAAATCTTGCCAAGAAAATCCTCATGTATTATGAAGGCCTTCTAGGGGAGCCTTCAGGAGAGAAGGGGCTTCAAGGATCTCCCCTTCCTTCCTTCCTTCCTTCCTTCCTTCCTTCCTTCCTTCCTTCATCTGAAGAGACTTGGAGGAGGTCAGAATGGAGCTGAAGGAATTCACTGAATTCTTTTGCTTCTATGGGTGTTTTTATCACCAGTCTTTTTTGACTATACCAGAAAATTACACCTTCTGGAACTGACCATCTATAACTTAAGAAGCAGAGCCCTCCCTCCAGTCCATCTGGTGCCATCTGTCCTTGGAGGGAATGATGCAGGCCCAGCTCCATCGGGACTGGCCTAGATTAAGAAGCAGGGCCTTCCCTCCAGTCCAGGCCTCAGAGGGAGAGGGGAAGAACTGCTGGACCTGATCTCCTTCCCCACCGCCATTCCCTTCTCCTTTTGTGTCGTGTCTTTTTAGATTATAAGCTTGAGGGCAGGGAACCATCTAATTAATAATAATGATAATGATAATGATAAGACTCTCTGAGAGCCTTTATGGCTGAAGAGTGGGGTATAAATACTCTAAATAAATAAAAATATTTGCTTTAGGGTCGCCATAAGTCGGAAATTACTTTAAGACACACACCACCATCACCATCAAAATAAATCATACTTTGGATATATCATGAAACAATATAACTCATTGGCAAATATGATAATGCTTGATAAAGTAGAAAGCAGTATTATTTATTTATTTACTTCATTTACATGCCACCTTTCTTCCAAAGTGAGAACCAAGGCAGCTTCCAAAAATAGCAAATTTAAAATGTTGAAAATGTATAAAAAGAGGAAGACCACATCACAGATGGATTGACTTGATAAGGGAAGCCATGTCCCTGAGCCTGCAAGACCTGAGCAGGACTATTAATGATCATGGAAGTCTCTCATTTGTAGCATCTTTATAGGCTGAAGCTGACTTGACAATAACAAGAAATGTTGTAAAAGAAACTGGAGAAGAAGGGTGTGTGTATAAGATTTTGGGTGTTTGGGTTTTTTGGTTTCTTCAACAGATTTTGTTTGAACTTCTTTCCTGATAATTTTAACACTCAGAAATCTCTAAGCAAAACTTTTCTGCTAATTAAGGCCTGTTACAGACTGCTAAAATAAAGCTGCTTCGGGTCTCTTTGGAGGTATGCTATTTAAATGATGCATGCACCCTAAGAATCCGGAAGCTGCACCAAAGTTGCACTCCAGTGCTTAGGAATGGAGTGTGGCTTTGGCGTGACGACCTCCGGACTCTTAGGACCCATGCATCATTTAAATAGCATACCTCCAAAGAGACTCGAAGCAGGTTTATTTTGGCAGTCTGTAACAGGCCTATGAATCTTTTTAGCTGTGTGTGTTTCTCTACCTCTCATGTTCCCATTCCCTGTCCTTAGTCCTCCTTCTCCTTTCCTGACACAGATGATCCACTGTGGGGAATCCACTGTGAGGTTGTTCTAGGAGTCTTAGTGTTTACTCATTTAATGTCTAGAACTAAGTTGCAAGCATAGATCTCAGCTTACATAGAAACATGGAACTATATGCATAAGTTTCAACTGTTGTATTTGATTTGCATAACTCTGGAACTAGATTTTTGTTCCACTAGTTGTGCACTCTCAGTAGTTAACATTAATTCAGATTACTATTTTCCATATAAGGTACTTTTTGCCAAGTTAGATACTGGTCTGTTTAACGTTGGTCCAAAACACACTGCAGAAATAATCCTGTTTGAGACTGCTTTAACTGCCCTGGCTGTATGCTAAGGAATTGTGGGAACTATAGTTTTGTGAGACATTGAGCATTATCTGTCAGAAAGCTCTGGTGCCACAATAAACTACAGCTCCCAGGATTCCCTAGCACTGAGCCAGGGCAGTTAAAGTGGACTCAAACTGAATTATTTCTGCAGGGTATTTTGGACCGATGTCGACATTAACTGGAAGTGTATCTTAGACAGGGGTCTTTCATAGCCTTACTTAGGCTGCCTCTACACTGCAAAAATAATCCAGTTTGACACCACTGTAACTGCTATGACTCAGTTCTGTGGAATTCTGAGAACTGTAGTTTGTTGTGGCAACAGAGCTCTCTGACAGAGAAGACTAAATATCTCAGAAAACCACAAACTCCAGAATTCCATAGCAGTGAGCTGTGAGAGTTAAAGTGGTGTCAAACTGGCTTATTTCTGCAATACGGATGCAGCCGTAGAAATATCAAGGACTGAAACCTGAGACCTTCTGTGTGCAGGCTGCCTTTTTACTAATCTTGGGTCTCTCCTGTAATATACATGCCTGCAAACTTCGGGCATATCTGTACACAGTTGTATAAACAGTTCTGGGACTTAATACTTAGAATTCTCTGCTAGAGAGCTTGAATCCATACCCCTGAGTGACTGCTTACACTATAGAATTAGACTGATTTAATCTTCAGTTCCTATCATTTCAGGGTACCTTGGGAATTTTAGTCCAGTGGATTGGACTAAAGTTCTTTAGCAGAGGATGCTAAGTGCCTCACCAAACTACATATGCCAAAATTTCTTAGGACAGAACCATGGCAATAAAAGTGGTCCAGAACTGATAATATCTGATGTATGATGTTAGTACATCCATGCACCAAAAAAGTGGAGGAAATACTTAACTCCTTGTCCTGTTTGATGGTAGTAAAGTAAAATAAAAATAAAATAAAATCCTGGGAAGGCATAAAGATCAGTTTTGTTTTGTCAGAGGAAAAAATGCAGAAGCTTTGCATGCTATATTGCTCTCAGGTTTTTGTATATGGTACGAACTTGATCAGATCTTTGCTTATGGATTTTCTTTTCCTACTAGTCTTATTAAATGAAGGTTAATAGTGAACTTAGAGAGCTAGAACCCATCTTCTTAATTTGAAGCTTGTTTCCAGTGTTGCTGAAGATAGGTTCCTGGAGTGAAAATTAACAGCCGAGCAAGTCTCCAACCTGGTGATGGGGTATAACACACTTTTCATGAGTCTTCTTTGTCTGCAATGTGACGTATCTTCAGAAATATTAATTTCTTATACCCTGGAAACCTTTGTGACAATCCATTCTGTTGACACACTGGGACAGAAATGCACTAAAAATGGCATACCATGCTTCAGGGGTGAGAAAAGTGTGGCTCTGCAGCTGTTGCATATTGTGTGTGTAGATGTGCCTTCAAGTTTCCTGTTGACTTATGGGGACCCAATGAATTTCATAAGATTTTCTTAGGCAAGGAGGACAGTTCCCATAATCAGTCACTGCTGGGTATGCCAGGTATGTCTGGTGGGAGTTGCAGTCCAATAACATTGGTTGAGCCATATATTTCATATGCAACAGCCTGTCCCCTTTCCATCAGTGGGGGGACTGGATGACACACAGCTCAAAGCTTCATTCTGATATAAGCAGACTGGATGATGACTGGTCTATTCAGCACCAGAGCCAGGTTTTACCCCTCTTATTGTGGACTTTTTAAAAGTCTATGTTTGTTCCAGATCTTTCCAGAAGATCTGGAATCCTCTGTTCTGAAGCCAGACAGCTGACCACACATGTGTCCTGTAACTGGGTGTCTCATTCTGACCTCAGAGCAAAGTGACCTGTAGTGGAGGCAGATGCATTAGGTGGCTCAGTGGGATGTGTGTACAGTCAGCTGCCTGGCTTCAAAAGAGTTGAAGGTTAGGGTAGCTCTGGGGCTAGGATATGTGCAAATTTACAGAGCTTTATAAATAAAATATAACAACAACAACAACAGGATAATCTGGGCTGTCCCACTCCAGTGCAGACAGGGCCTTTGGCGGGGCTGAAGTCTGTGCAGCCCTCTGGATGTTAATGAGCTATCTATTCTCATGATCCCTTGATGGCTAGGCTAGGTGGGACTAATGGGAACTGGAATCAACAAATGGGCCATATGTTCCACAGCCCTGCCTAGTATCTGGAAAGGACCAGCCATTGGCAATGATCTTTGAGAACTCCTGGAGAAGATGAGAAGTCCCAGCAGACTGGAGGAGGGCAAACGTTGTCCCCATCTTCAAAAAGGGGAAAAAAGAGGATCCAAACAATTATCATCCAGTTAGTCTGACATCGATACCAGGAAAGATTCTAGAGCAGATCATTAAAAAGAGAGTCTGTGAACATCTAGAAGGCAATGCCATAATCACAAAAAGTCAACACGGGTTTCAGAGAAAGAAGTCATGCCAGACAAATTACTAGCTTGGTAGATGGAGGGAATGCTGTGGATATCGTATATCTTGATTTCAGTAAGGCTTTTGACAAAGTTTCCCATGACATTCTTGTTAACAAGCTTATAAAATGTGGGATAGACAAGGCAACTGTTACATGGATTTGTAATTGGTTGACTGACCGAACGCAAAGGGTGCTCAACAATGGCTCCTTTTCATCTTGGAGAGAAGTTACCAGTGGGGTCCCACAGGGTTCTGTCCTGGGCCCAGTGCAATTCAACATCTTTATCAATGACTTGGATAACAGAATTGGAAGCATTCTTATCAAATTTGCAGATGACACCAAATTAGGAGGAGTAGCTAACACTCCAGAGGACAGGATCAACATTCAAGATGACCTGAATAAACTAGAAAGTTGGGCCACAGCTAACAAAATGAACTTCAACAGGGAGAAATGCAAGGTACTGCACTTAGGGTGGAAAAATAAAATGCACAGATATAGGATGGGAGACACATGGCTGAATGAGACTATGTGTGAAAGGGATCTGGGAGTCCAAGTAGACCACAAGCTGAACATGAATGAACAGTGTGATTCGGCAGCTAAAAAGGCCAATGCAATTTTAGGCTGCATCAGTAGATCAAGGGAAGTAATAGTGCCACTCTATTCTGCTTTGGTCAGGCCCCACCTGGAATATTGTGTCCAGTTCTGGGCACCACAATTCAAAAAGGATGTTGAAAAACTGGAATGTGTCCAAAGGAGGGCAAGTAAAATGGTGAAAGGTCTAGAAACCATGTCCTATGAGGAACGACTTTAGCCTGAAGAAGAGAAGGTTAAGAGGTGATATGATAGCCCTGTTTAAATACTTGAAGGGATGTCATACTGAGGAGGGAGCTGACTTGTTTTTACTTGGTCCAGAGACTAGGACCCGGAGCAATGGATGCAAGCTACAAGAAAAGAAATTCTACCTCAACATTAGGAGGAACTTCCTGACAGTAAGGGCTGTCCGACAGTGGAACAAACTCCCTCGGAGTGTAGTGTAGTCTCCTTCATTGGAGGTCTTTAAACAGAGGCTAGATGGCCATCTGTCGAAGATGATTTGATTTGGATTCCTGCATGGCAGGGGGTCTCTTCCAACTCTATTATTCTATGATTCTAGGTTATTACATATACTTCTGGTGTATATATATATATATATATATATATGGTGACAGTAATTAAATTCCATTCTGCTGTTTCAAAGGGAGGTCAGCTGTTGTTTCAACTTTAAAAACAGCAGAAATTAAAACTTTGAGGAAGGAATTTTTGCACTAGTAATCCTGCTTGATTACACCCCCACTCTCCATACAGTGGAGTAGATTTGAGGGTGGCTATTACAACACTTTTGAACAGACAAAACAGAATGACTTACTGCAATTTTTTTAAAACTTCATATCCTTTTGGTGTTCTGTATGTCATTCCAAAATACAAGAACAAATAGAGAATTAGAGAGAGATGAGTATAATTCCCAGTCTTAGTAAGAAAGCTACATTCAGTCTGACTGAATGACTGCATGAGATTTAAGGGCAAGCACAGGTGACCCTTCATGTTAAGTGAATCATGAAACATGGTTTTTTTTAAATTTGTTCATAAGATTCATCTGGAAAATTGTCCTGTTTGATTAGTCAGAAAGTAGAGTTTAGCATATGGGTGTCTTACTTCACTAAGAGCACAGGGACATCTTTATCTAAATGAGAGAAGAGAAATATAGAAGAAAAAATGTCAATATGACTTGGAACTGTTCCCCCAAATTTACATAGCTCTAATGATGCAAGCAGGTTTAAAGCAGAAGGATCAGTTTAAGTGCACAGACCATGTGTTTCTATTTTTGATGCCACCAGTTTACCATGCTGTAACTTATGTTGTATAATCAGGCTGCATGGATGGGAAGGCATTTTCTATTTTTATTTCCTTTAGGGTTGCATTTCCCCACACAGAGAAATGGTTTTTCTTTGATTTGACAGCACCATGTGTTTTAACTACAGATATTGGAATTAGGCTTTTTTTCAGGGGGTGGCAATTGCACCCTCATTTACAAGGAAAGAAGTTTAATAGAAAATTAATATTTCAAAGCTTTGGATTCAAAGCTGCATTCAGCTAAGAAGAAACTCATGTTGTGTCTACACATCCTGTTTCTCTTGACCAGAGCTTGGAAAAGTTACTCTTTGGGACATAAGCTCCCAGAATCTCCTAGCCAGCATGGCCATGGCCATAGATTCTGGGAATTGTCATCTAGATGATGTCTCTGACAAACCAATATATACTAATGTGTTTTGAGCTGTCCACCAGCTTTCTTCAATAACTGATTTGCTTTTGTTTTTCAGCTTGCAAATGCTGTGGCCAGCCAGTCTAGTGTGGACTGGCAAAATGTTGTGGACTTTAAGCTTTAGGGAGAGAGCGAGAGCGAGAGCGAGAGTGAGCAGAAGAGGCAGAGGCCTTGGTTTGCTGGGACTGTGGAACAGGTTCAACTTGGCTGCAGCAGATGACAGTTTTTGTTAACCCTCAGTCCTTAAGCTGTCTGGTCACCAATAGCAAAAATGTAAGCCCTGGCAGCCCCCATCTCCCCTAAGGTTCTTACGTGCTACTGAGCAAAGGTGAGGCTGAAACTCTGGGGCCCTTTCACACTACATGGCTGTTGTTCTGTGATTCGAATCTAATGGCCATGGTTCCATCCTGTGGAATCCTGGGATTTGCAGTTTGGGAAGGGGTATTTAGTATTCACGGCCAAAAAGATTTAGTACTTCCCCAGACTGTATGCACCAGGATTCCATAAGATAAAGCCATGGCAGTTAAAGTGGAGTTATAGTGCTATAACTGCACAGTGTGAAAAGGCTCCACAAATCTCTGGTGACTCCTTGGATTCCTCAGTGCCTACTATCCCAGGTCCTTAATCTACCCCTCCTGCTTTGGTTTCTATTCTTCTGAACTAATGAGTGGTTTTGACAATCCCCACCAACACTTTAAAAGTCAATTTTTGACTACAGTTTCAGAATCTTCTAGCAAGCATGACCACTGAACCTGGCTGTTTAGGGTTTCTGGGAATTGTATTTGGGCTCCCCAGGCTGCAAAGTACCAGTAATAACTCCTCATTTTTAGTTTTTTTCTCAAACAAATCATTTCCAGTTTTACTCATGTGCAATAATAACTTTTTAAAAGTTAATGAGAAAAAGGTAGGCCCATACCATATTTTTGATTACAGTTGTTTCTATCTTTCCAAATACTCTCCAGGGAGTGGCAGCTGGGGGCTCAGGGACTGGCACTGGTCTATGGACCACAACTTTCAGTTTAAATTTTAAAGATGAAATTTTTGCTTAGCTGTTTAAAGACTACAGTTATCATATATATACTTTCTAAGCAACAAGCTTCATTGTACTGAATGAAATTTTGGTTGGAAGAGTATCATCTTAATGGAAAATGCTATATATACAGAATGTAATGATACAAAATATAATACATACAGAACCAAAAGTATAACTCTTCTTTCAACCAACTGTGGAAAGGGCCTTAAGCATCCAAAGAACATGAAAATTGTTTAAAGCTGATATCTCACCACATTACCATACTAGAATCATAGAATCATAGAGTTGGAAGAGACCACAAGGGCCATCCAGTCCAACCCCCTGCCATGCAGGAACTCTCAATCAAAGCATCCCTGACAGATGGCCATCCAGCCTCTGTTTAAAGACCTCCAAAGAAAGAGACTCCACCACTCTCTGAGGGAGTGTGTTCCACTGTCAAACAGCCCTTACTGTCAGGAAGTTCCTCATAATGTTGAAGTGCAATCTCTTTTCCTGCAGCTTGCATCCATTGCTCTGGGTCCTGTTTCTCTGGAGCAGCCGAAAAACAAGCTTTTCCCTCCATAATATGACATCCAAATATTTAAACAGGGCTATCATATCACCTCTTAACCTTCTCTTCTCCAGGCTAAACTCCCCAGCTCCCTAAGTCGTTCCTCAGGACATGGTTTCCAGGCCTTCACCATTTTAGTTGCCCTCCTTTGGACACACCCAGTTTCTCAATGTCCTTTGTGCCCAGAACTGGACACAGTATTCCAGGTGGGGCCTACACTCTTATAAGTGCTGCTATTCCACTTTTACTGCTCTGGCTGCCTCCTGTTGCATTCTGAGTTTTGTAGTTCAGTGAGGCTTAAAAGATTTCTGACAGAGAATTCTAAATGCCTTTCCCTAAACTGCAAATCCCAGAATGCAATAGGAGGCAGCAGTATTATAAGAGTGTAGTGCGGTAATCTAGCCAGTTCAAAATGGGAACAAGTGAAATGGAATTCAAAATGAAGAATGACTTAGAGCAGGGATCGGGAAAAAAGTGACTCTCTGAATATGATTGAACTGCAGCTGCAATCAGTCCTAGCCAGCATAGCCAAATGATTGGAGATGATGGAAGTTATAGTCTTTAGAGAGTTAAATTTCCCCATCCTTAAATTAGAGAAAGAAATGTTGCTTACACTGAACCTTCAGCAAAAGAGGAGATCCAAATCAGCCTTCTTCACTGTAATGACCTTAAACTGTTTTGAATTTGAACTCCCATCAGCAATAGGAATTATGGACAGTGATCAAGGATGATGGAAGTTGTAGTCTGTCATCAAGAAGGTGTCAAGTTAGAGAAGGCAGGTTCAGACAAGATTGCTGTAAATCTTTGTTAATAAATATTAATGTTATATGCACAAATAAGAATACGCAGTGAAGTCACTGCTGCTTGTTTTGTTGTAGCCAGCTGAAGACACTAGACATAGCATGTTTACATTAAGATGGAGCTGTTAAAAACTGGCTAACAGGTTTTCAAGGAGACATTCAAAATAATTAACACTGACAAATGATTAACATGTGTTGTGCTCCAGTTGTAGAAACAGTTTTGTTACTGCTGCTGTTGCTTCAAAAATGGGCATCATTTTAATAAATATGCAACATTCTTTCTTCAGTTAGAATTCCACTTCTCTTGGAACATTTTAATAAATATGAAACTTATGTAGACCTCAATTCATTCTGTAATCTGTCCTGAATATAAAAGAACTACTAGAGCTATGATATTTCCAAGCAATTCAATCAGACGCAAACTTTTCTATGTATTAAAAATGCACTTTTAAATGATAAAAACCCACCTTTTCAAATGAGGAAGTACTGCCAGGAAGTAGATTATAGTTTTCTAAAGGAGAGGACAGGGAGGAAAAAATTGTCATGCATAGTTCTTTTAAGCTTTCAAATGTTAAGGGTATTAACATGTCACTGGGATATATTTTTAGTATTGCCTATTTTAATTTTGTAAAAATTGCTTGTTAGTCTATCCAGAAAGCAATTACAGCATTGTTCTGGCTTGCTCCTGTTTACTGGCACAGCATGGTTGCTATGGAGACCCTTAAGACATTTTGGGGACTTCCTTAAATAAAACATCAATTAATACTTTACATTTTGTGAGAGAAAGATAATATTATGAAACATGCAATCTTGTTATGACCAGATAAGTAAAATCATATTATTTTTAAAAAATAAATAGCTAGGCAAAGAAACATGATAGGGTAGCCTCCCTGAACCAGGCGGTCTCCAAATGTATTGGACTACATCCCTCATTGCCTGTCAGCATGGCTAATTAGGATGATGGGAGTTTTAATGAAATTCATTTGGAGGCCTTCAGGCTGTTGGAAGTGGTTACAAGGTTTGGCAAATTGCTAAACAGACTATAAATTGCAAGAGTGTGTCTTTTTAAAAAAGTAAGGTAGGTATTAAAACCACAGTGAATAAATACACAAAAGTAGTATTTCAATCTGTTCTTGTAGAAACCACATTCAGTATATGAAGATAAGGCCTGTTGATAGGACATCTTTCTAGCTGGTTTAAAAGTTTGCTTTACTCTCTTTGTGGGAGATGGGAGGCATAAAAGGTGAGAGGAAGGGTCAGGCTAAGTCCCACCACTGGCCTGTCTGCAAAAGGAAAAAACAAACTAATAGAATCGCAGAACTGAAAGAGACCACAAGAGCCATCCAATCCAACCCCCCTGCCATGCAGCAATACATAATCAAAGCACTCCAGCCTCTGTTTATAACCCTCCAAAGAAGGAGTAAACCTCTCCGAGGTAGTGTGTTTCACTGTCAAACAGCTCTTACAATCACAATGTTCTTCCTAATGTTTTGGTGGAATCTCTTTTCTTGCAGCTTGAATTCATTGCTCCATGTCCTAGGAGAATATCACACAGGGGACCGGAGGTCCTTGACTTGTCCTTCCTGTGTGATTGTGCAAAGATTATCATACAACATTGTTATTATCGCGTCTGTGACACGGTCTTATTGAGTGATCACGATAAGATATTCAGATGACATCACACTTATCCCTTCCTTCTCCTGCCCCTGAAGTGGCATGGCCTCGTCAGTTTGTATTAACAGAAACTTGTGTTAATACAATGACAGAGCCACTGTTGGTATAAGCGCGGATGTTATAAGGATGGGATAAGGACAGGAGAAATCCCTCCTTACCTCCTGTGATAATCTCCCTACTCTTGGGAGCAGCAGAAAACAAGCTTATTCCATCCTTGATATGGCATTCCTCTAAATATTTAAACTTGTCTGTTATGTCACCCCTTAACCTTCTCTTCTCCAGGATAAGTATGCCCAGCTCCCTAAACCATTCCTCATAGGGCATGGTTTCCAGACTTTTCACCATTTTGATCAGCCTGCTCTGAATGCACTCCACTTTGTCAATGACCTTCTTGAATTGTGTTGACCAGACTGCTTTGTTCTCACGTGTATTATCAGACCTTAACTCCAAGTTAGTTTCTCTGTTCTTCAAACCAGGCCAAATAAAGTTCTCCTTGCCCCTTGCCCATAAGAGTCAGCCCTTCCTTACCCCATTTACTGTGAAGTGTAATTTAGTTCCTCTCAATTGATAACCAGCCAGACATTTACTCTGTGAAATTTAGGACTCTGTGAGACCTAAGCCAGTAGTACTTCAGAATGTGTGAGAAGAATTAGAATAGGAATCCCAGCCCCATTTGGATATTATTCACCACACTTTTCATAATATGGTAAGAAGTGATTGCCTAGCCCTGCCCTTTTCATCATCACATTCATGGAAAATTGCTCATTAAAGATTCTTGTTCATGGCAAGGCTTTCCATGCTTCTTGCTTTTCCCAGATCCTTGCTCATGTGGAGAGCCTCCATATGAACAGGAGTGGCATGCCTTCAAACACAATTCTCTTCTCTTGTAGACTGTTGCGTACATAGAGTTAACCAGTCCACTCCAGTTCTTCATAGCAAGTGAGAAATTGTTTTGAACATGAAAAAATGCATTGGGGGATGTGAACAAAACACAGTCGAGTTAACAGAGAGAGACTATGCAGGGAGAATCTGTTTGTGAGAACCAGATATTTCTTATATAACAATATGCTGTCGGTCAGCCAACGAGGGGTAAAGGACCACATTGTCTGCATTGCAGGGGATGAAAGGGTTAAAGCATCCTTCCCAGTCTCCTTAATGAAGAATTGGCTGGGTTTGCTCTTTGTTTTACTTTGTATTATTTATATTTGCTGTTGAAATTAATCAGAATTGATTATAAAGTAGGGATGAGACACCTGCTCCTTGACTAATATACATCCTAGTGCTACCTTTGATTATGTTGTGCATTTTAAAAAAATCTTTTGCAAGTCCCCAATTTAACCTTTGAATTGCTCTAAAGCAGCAGTTCATTGAAATGCTCCAGTTCACTCAAGATATGTTCTGCATAAGATTCTCATCTTTCTCTCTCAATCTTCCTCTCTTTTTCTTCCTCTCTCTGAATCAAAAAGTCTGAATACTGTACATCTGTTATGCAATGTCTATCTTCTTTGTAACTCATAGGTATTTTATCTAAACATAAATTCATTTTAGTTTTTATCTGTACTCTGTTTGTGCTTTTCTTTGAAATATTGTACAAGTTGATTCACAGAGATACAACTGGTTTTTTTTAAAGTGCTTCCATTTCACAAAATGTTTTATTATACTGTCTCATGGAAGATAAATCTTTAAACATTTAGGGACATACTGTCCTCAATTTCAGTAGAAAAACAGATGTTACAATCCATAGGTTCTTAAACAGTCTAAATTGTTTCTTGGCTTGCAAATAGTGTGAGATATACTCTTCCTTCTCTCTGTATACCAGTCTGAATTATTTGGAGGTGAGGGTGGGCTTCTGCTTCCCTATAGTGATTGCAACTGGAGTCTACAAACTCAGTTCTCAGGCAATTACAGGTATCCTGGTTATTTATCCAGGTACCAATTTTGATGCTCCTGCACAAAGCAACCTCTTCCGTTCTCTGAATTATCCATCCAGTACAGGAAGGTTAGATGTAGGAGGAATGCCTTATTTGAGCTGGATGGGAGAAATGGGCACTTTTTCTTTACCAAGCTCTCCGACACATGCAAGAAAAACTGAAGAACATGAAAAGTCAGATTGTCATTTCAAGCTGTGCTTTAAGAGACTCTCTGAAACAGCAAAAGAGATTCTCAGTACTTTGGAGGGTACCTCAAACCCACCCTGAAAAAAGAGACCCTGTTACTTTTCCCCAGATCGTCTTCACATGCCATAGACTGTGAGTAAGAGTACCTGAGGGAACTAATCATAACGAACAAATAAATAAAACCAGTGCTACCTGGAACTGGTGACTCCAGATGTCAGTACTAATATTACTGACAATGGTGATACGACTAGATACATATCAAGTTACCTAACCATTTCCCACTGATTCCTAGATTCATGAACCTGAGTAGTCTGTGATCCAGTCAATATGACCTGGTAGACTGTGCAACCAGGATAATAGTATTACGGTATACTCTCTGTATTTACAGATTATGCATCTAAAGATTCAACCATTCATGGCTTGAAAATATTTAAAAAACAACAACCAGAAATCAAAGCTTTATTTTGCCATTTTATAAAAGGGATACCATTTTACTGCACCATTGTATATAATGGAACATGAACATCAGTGGGTTTTGGTATCCCTGGCAGATCCAGAAACCAAACCCCAGTGGATAGAAAAAACTACTGTTCTACTACTAATATAATAATGAGAAGGAGGAGGAGGGGAGGAGAAGAGCAGCACCAGCAGCTATTGCCACTACTGCTCTCTCACAACCTTGGGACTCACGACAGTGTAGAGAAATGAAAAGAAATGCTAACAAAATACAGAGCTGCTGCACTATGTTTTGAAGTCATATGATGCCCTTAAGCAAGTCTTGCCCTCAAACTGCCTGGATGAGAGATTAATGGGGAGTCATATAGTTCTTCAGTCAAAGAGGGGAGTTTAGTTATAAGACCAGTTGTTGTGACAGGATGACACCCCTACATCCCACCCTGGCTCCATCATAGGCTGCCAGTGAGTTAAATGTGCATATATGTATATGTGTATACAGATGCACAGATTATCTATCTATTTGGCCCATGTGATACAATTTTCCTCTCTCTCCTCATCTCTCTCTCTCTGTATACAGGTTGAGTCTTCCTTATCTGGAATTCTGAATTCCAAAATCCAAAATATTCCTAAATTCAAAGCTTTTTTCATGGGTGGATGAGATAGTGACATATTTATTTCCTGAACGTTTGGTGTACAAAATTTTTGTTTCATGCACATATTTATTAGAATTATTGTATAAAATTACCTTCCGGCTATGTGCATAAGGTATGTAAGAAACATAACTGAATTTCATATTTAGACTTGGATCCTATCTCCAAGATATCTCATTATATGCATTTACGTAAATACAGATATTCCAAAATAAATGTTTAAAAATCCAAAGTTGCAAACATTTCTGGTCCGAAGCAGTTTGAAGAAGGGAGATTCATTCTATGCGTCTGTCTATGTGCATGTGTGTGTATTGTATCATATCAATATATCGTATTAAATGGGTTTCATCCTGCAGTGGTGGTTCAAATCATGAGGTTTCATTTTGATGGAACCATCCAGTCCCACTAGAACAGTGAGTGCCCCAAAATAGGGAGCAGAAGCATAAAGAAGCATCTGGGCCTCCAGATGTTTTGAACGTCAGCTCCCAAAACCCACAGCCAGTGTGGACAATGACAAGGAATTGTAGGAGTTATTGTGTAAGATGTCTTGAAAGTCAAAAGTTCTCACAGCCTAGTGCTGTAGCAAAGTTGCTTTAGGATATAAGCCATGGTCTTTGTAACTGGAATAAGATAATCCTTTGAAACAAATGCTCTGTGTCACAGTACCTGCACTCTTTCCTGCTGAAAAATGCAAGCAAATATTTATATTTATCTAAAGACCAAGATGACCAGTTCAGCAGGAAGGAGGAATTAATTTGACACAGATCCCTATCTGATCAGTGAATGTATATACATCTGGAATACTTTTTCTTGTCTATTTCCCATGACACATTTAGAGCACTCCAACCCTCAGGAGTCATATTGGACCCTGTGGGCATTTAAAATTTTGTAAGTAGCATTTCAAATATGCCACTTGCTATTTCTCACTAGAGGCGCTGCTTAGACTGTCACAATGCTGTTCTCATCCCCATGGAAACCTGCGGGAAATATGGGGGGGGGAGAATAGGATAAGGTGCTTAGAATAATCTCCAGTTTTGAATAAAATAACAGTAGGCTGAAAAATCAGATATATATCACTGACATGTATTACATTATATTATGTTGTGGAGGGGAAATGATAAGTGACTAGTGGAGTTGTGAGACCTATTGTATCATCCAGAATACCTTGTTCAAGAGTTGGTGTTGCTTCCTATGGCATACAACATGACAATCCCAGTAAACTATGTCAGTCAACAGGCTATGCTAACTGCAAACAAGTTAGCAAAAAATTGTCACAACTAGAGATACCACTTTCATATTATGGCTAGGTTCTAGTCCTGGGATTGGTGATTTGTGACTTTCCAGATGTTGTTGGACTGCAACTCCCATCAGGCCTAGCCAGCATAGATAGTGGTGAGGGATTGTGGGAGCTGTAGTCCAACAATATCGTGAGAATCACATGTTGTCTATCCTATTTTAATCTATTGCTTTCAGTGGGAATGGTTGCAACTAATGTAGGTCTAACCAATGCCAATATAGTTTATATTTGTGAAGATATTTATTTATTTATTTGATTTATACCCAGCCATTCTCCTGGAATGGGACCCAGGAAGGCTTACAGAAAAATAAGATTAAAGTTTACCTTAAAAAACTTGTTTTACAAAAGTTTAAAAAAAATTAAATACAATTAAAAATAATTAAATAACAGTTCTTTTAAAAACACTTTTTCTAATGTTCTTTGTACATAGAGAACCTTCCTGGTTCATTGTTTGTTTTAGTATGGACCAGGCAAAATGGTGCCCAACATTTCAAGTAAGTACTCCTGAGACTCACTTCATAGAGATGGCTGAAATAAAGGGTTTGATATTATTGGTGAGGCATACGGATTCAAACAAAAGTAGCATTCCCAGCTGAGATGGGAAGGTTTTGTTCCTGTGATTTTATGATATTTTGGACACTTAAAATTGTTTTATTTCAGCTGTATATTACCTCCAGTGTCTGTTACAGTGAGGGATGATCATAAACGTTTAAGTAAATGAACAAATGAGTTTGAGCGAGGCTGCTCCTGATTCAGTTTCATGTCAGATATATTCAGGGTAGAACATGTGAGCAGGTAATAATTGCATCACTGACAGGTATTAAAGAATAGGTATCCTCATTTTATGAGGGAGGAGAAAAGGCAGTTAGATGAGAAGGTGCCCAAGACTCATAGTCACATACAACAAGCAGTAAATAAATGAGAGAGTCCAGAATACACAATTGAACTGTTCAGTTCTAGGAATGCTGTCAGAAAGAAGTCATTTTTCTCCTCATGTTTAACCTAAACAACTTGATATTTGTTCCGTCTGTCATCATTTGCACTGGCTCATGTAAACACAGCCTTAACATGCACACACCTGACTGCGTGCAGTTATGCATATGTTTTCAGGTGTTGGTTATTTCCTTTACAACTCTAAACAAGCTTGAGACCAAGATAGCTAAACAATCACCTTCTCCTGTAGAATCGTATGTATTCCTTACAGTGTAGGGTCATTGGGAGAGGTCTTCTTTTGTACCCAACCATCATTCAAGGGAAGATGTGAGGACTTTCTTAGTTTCAGTGCATTCTCTCAGGACAACAGTATATTCTACTCTCCTCCATGGTATGGTTATTTTAGCTTCAAATGTGCATTTCTGCAGACATAGGTCCTAGTACATTGTTGGTTTTCTTTTACTGGGTTTCTTTTCTTCTGTGATAGACTTTGATTTTGTCTAGTGTTATCTATCTGCTTGCTGTGCTTTCATTACATTTTGTATTTGTGCTTTTATAAAAAGAAATCTTGATATTAGCCACCAGAAAAGGTACAATAGAAATATCTGTGATAAATAAACTTTTCATTTATATATTTTGTGTATATAGCTATATGATAAACAAATGGATATATTGTTAAGTGTTTCAGCCTTACCTTCATTACTAACACATAATTGGGAAATTTGAAACAAAAGGCCTATTTTGAAACCTTAATAGCTTTGTATTACTGATGAAGGTGGGAGCCTCAATATTTAAGAAAACAATTTGGCTCTGTTTGTCACTCACTTATTTGTCAGACATTTCAATGATTGACTGATTCCTGCTCAGGTTCTACAGTTCAGCTGAACATATGGAATATTTAACTAATTATATATATATATATATATATATATATATATATATATAGTTAGAGCCTAGAAAATTTATTTTTTGAACGAAACCCCCCAGAGTTCTCTGAGCAGCATGGGCGCTGTCTATTGTAGTGCAGAAAAATTTGGTGTATTGGTTTTACATACTCAGTTTTGAGGTTTACCAATAGCTCACTGGAAGGTAATGTTTCTCTTGAGCCAAAAAGATATGATGGCTACTGTAGCATAGTCATAGAGTACTGGATTCAGATGCAGATGCAGATGCAGGTTTTAATTTTACCTTTATTACTGATAGGATACATTTAAGCAGGCATCCACCTAATCTTGAAAATTACATGGATAATGAGGTAAGACTTCTAAAGAAATATATTAATAAATAGTAATGATAATACAGTAATAAAAGCCCCCCAAATCGCAAGAATGTTAGATACATTGAAGTCCCATTAAAATTTAAATGCTATAAATCAGTCACAGCTAAATTGTCCAGTGGGTCTTAAGCATGACAATCACTGGATTTAGTCCAGGAGAAATGTTATCAGAGGGCATACTCCTTTGGGATGTTTTCCTATGCAGAGCTTGTTGAAATTCATAGAGCTGACCAATTTGCATGGGCAAAATATGTACAAGAGAAGCCCTGGGTGGATTGTGCTTTGAACCTATAATCCTAAACTCACTTCCATTGATTTTAGCTAATCATATTTCTGACTAAATATGCACAAAACCCTAACAGTTCACTTCTAAACAATCACAAACATGTTTACTCAGAAATGAACTTCACCAATGCCTTTAGGCCACAGTTCTATACACTAGGAGAGGGCAATTCTCAGTCTAAAGGCCTGATCTGGTTTGATGTACAGTACTCCCCTTTTTAGCCCATGGAGATTCTCCTATTTCCTTCCATTCCAAAGTTCTTTCAGAAGGGATACAGACCATGCGGGAGATAGATCAACTCTGTACCAGCCTGAACTCAAGTTAATACTTGGTTGGGAAATTATGAGAGAATACCAAGGACCTCCATGTAGAAATAAATTCAACCTGAAACCCAGAGAACTGCTTCTAGTCAGAGCTGTTAATGCTGGGCTAGATGCTCAAATGCTCTGACAATGTTAGGTAGCTTCCCATTTTTGCAGTACTGTACAGTGAGTCCTTGGTAGTAAAATGGTGTCCCTTATATAAAATGGCAAAATCAAGGGTTGCTTTTTGGACTTTTTGTGTGTGTGTGTGTGTGTGTGGGGGGGGGTATTTTCAAGCTGTGAGTAATTGATAACATTTCTATGACTGGATTCACTCTGGCATTGGCTATAGAAAGTGCAGTGACAGCTGATGGGCTCCTTTTCAGTGAGGTTGTGAATCCAGCTTTTAGTCCAAATTTTGAAGACGCTATTGGAACTGAACTCTAACCTCTATCCCCCAAACAGTTTTACTAAGAGCCTGAACAGATAGGCCAAAATAAAGCGGCTTTGGGTCACTTTGGAGGTATGCTGTTTAAATGACACATGCATCTTAACAGGCCAGAAGCTACCCCAAAGCTGCACTCTAGTCCTTAAGACTGGAGCGTGACTTTGGCGCGGCTTCCGGCCTCTTAGGATGCTTGCATCTTTTAAACAGCATACCTCCAAAGTGAACCAAAGCAGCTTTATTTTGGTCTTTCTTTTTGGGCCCTAAATTACCTTTAAAGTTCAGAGTAAAATCCAGAGCAGACTCAGTACTGCACCAATGTGAGAGCCACCAGCTGTGACTGAACAGTTGGAGCTGTCATGTTGTTGTGCTTACATTTTAGTTGTTATATTTTAGGCTTGGAACTTCTACCACAAGCTGAAAACAAGTTGAATTGTTTTGGGAATTTGGTGGGGGATGTTTGGAAAGATGATGATGAGTGTTGGTTATCGTTCTTTAAGTGCTTTTGTGATCAAAAGGTTTCTCTTTGTAAGTTCTGTTTGTAATGTTTTTTAAAGTCCCCCACAAAATCTGTAAATGCAAAGTCAGGGATGTGATTTTGATGGTAGATATCTTTAAACATGTTTTCATGATAAGCAAAACTGGTTAACAAAAGAATAAATCCAATCTTCACCATTTTAATACATTTAAGGGATTTGTGCTTTTACTCAGTGACAGAAGCATGAGGAGTAGGGTAGAAGCAGTAGGCGTTATAACCACATTTTTCACTGAATAAAATTCTTATGTGAGGATGAACTGATGTAAACCTCCTTGAGTCACTTGTGCCTCTGGTGATCATATAGTAGAACTGAACCCAAAAGTGAGGTGTTCATAACTGGCTTGCAAAATCAAAGTTTGCTTTAAAGATGACACACAACTCCTCCCAAAAACATACTTTTTACATTTTATGTTATGACAGTGTTGTTTGGATGTGTATTCCAAAGTCAACTGTTCCCAAAAAAGAGAGACCTCTTCTTAAAATCTTATGTAGGAAATAACAATCTGAACATCCTGATTTTGCTTTTCTTTAAATAAACAAAAACAAATATGTATCCTTTCTTTCCATAACCAATAAACCTTAAGGCAAATCTTAATAATAGTGTTAATCACAATAAAGGAGGTAAAACATAGGCAAACAACATTTTTTAAAAAAACTATTAAGTAGGTGAAAAAGATTATGCCTGGCATCCTGCTAGTGACATACACAGGTGCAACTCAAATGTATACCTGCACATACCTTTTCAAAGTGGTGGGATTGTGTACTTCTGAGAGGCAAGAGGCTATGCTGACAGCAACAAGACTGCTAGTAGGGTCTCCCCATGTCAGACAGGCTTCGGCTGAGGTGCCAGACTAAATGTGTCAAACAGCTACTGGACAGCAGCAGTGGTGGACACTGGCTGAGGATCTTTCAGAGACAATAGCAGTGGTATCCTAGCTAACACTTGTTAGAACTGCACAGAAGGAGGCACGATAAACCTCCTTTTGATGAGACAGTCCAAAATGAAACAAGAGGTAGTGCCAGAAGATGACACTCAACAAGCTACTGGGGCACAGTAGAGAAAAAATATGGTTAGTGCTGTTGCTAATGGCACATTTAGACTCAAGATGAAAGGAGGTTCAGATGTTGATGTGCTTGGAGATGAAAGGAAAGTCTGAAGTACATATTATAGGAACATGAAATGTGAGAAGCACAAATCAGGAGAAGCTAGATATAGTAAAAGAAGAAATGGAACATATAAACCTTGCAGTAGTTGGGGTGAGTGAGCTACATTGGACAGGAATGGGATATTTTGAGTCAGATAATTAGACAGCGTTTTGCTCTGGAAATTAAAATCTACGAAGAAATGGGGTGGCATTAATAGTGAGGAGAGATGTAGCAAAAGTAGTTAAAGAATATAATGCAAAGTCTGTCTAATTTGCATCAAGACATCTGAGAAACCCATCAATATAACTATAATTCAAGCTTATGCTCCAACTACAGATGCAGAAAAAGAAGTTATTGAAAGAGTCTTTGCTGGTGTCAAATCAAAAACTGATTACATACCAAAACAGGACTTGTTGTCAGCCATAGGCTACTGGAATGTAAAAATAAGAAATAGAGCAGGATCAAAGATTGTAGGAAACTTTGGCCCAGGATTGAGAAATGAAGCAAGAGAGTGACTGATTGAATTTTGCAAATCTAACAGTTTGTTCATCACAAACATGTTCTTCCAGCAGCCCAAGAGATGACTGTATCCATGGACATCAGTTGATGGCCAATATGGAAACCAAATACTGTAATCTACCTAATTGGAAGTAGAAGATGGTTCTCTCTGCAAAAACAAGACCAGGAACAGATTGTGGCACATACCATGAACTGCTCATATCAAAACTTATAAAGCTAAAGTAAAACATTAAACCAACCATCATGCCAAACTACATCCTGAAGAACATACCCAAAGAATTTGAAGATGATGTGAAAATACATTTATACTATTAAGCCTAACTGACTGGGAGCCAGGACCATTGCACTGATCTTCCATGTAAGCAAAGTGATGCTTAAAATTCTGTAAGGAAGACTTTTATCAGATAAGGAGTGAGAAATTCCATATGTCCAAGATGGTTTCGGGAAACAAAGAGGCACTGAGGACCATATTACAAACCTATGTTGGATGATGGAAGACACCAAAGAATTTCAGAAGAAAATCAGCCTGTGCTTTATAGATTATGGCAAAGCCTTTGATTGTGATCATAACAAACTATAGATTGCTTTAAAGAAATGGGTGTGCCCCAACATTTGATTGTATTAACATATAATCTGTACTCAGGACAAGAGACTACCATCAGGACAGAATAAAAAGAAATGTTTTCAGTTGTCAAAGGGTTCAGGCAAGGCTGTATTTTAACATCCCATCTGTTTAACTTGTATGCTGAACATACTATACATAAAACAGGATTAGACTCACAGGAAGGAGATGTGAAAATTAGAGGAAGTACGAGCCCTCCTCATAGGCGGGCTTGCCTTCTGCAGCTTTGAGCTTACATGGAAAGCAAGCCCCATTAGAAGTAATGAGGCGTGTACTTGTGCCATGTGCCCTGCTGCGTGCACGTGCCTAATTATTTCCTATGGGGCTTGAGCATACACTCTTTTCTCCATACGAGGGGGAGTCTGAAACAGATCCCCCGCGTATAGAGAGGGCAGACTGTATTAGCAATTTAAGATATGCAGATGGCACTGTGCTACTACCAGAAAATAGCAAAGATCTGGAACAGTTACTAAAATGAAGGAAGAAAGACAGGTTTACAGTTGAACATTGAGAAGGCAAAAATAATGACCACAGATGATCTACATAACTTTAAAGTAGACGATGAAGAAATTGAAACAGTTAAAGATTTTCCATACCTTGTCTCAGTCATTAATCAGAATGGATCCCACACAGAAACTGAATTTAAACTGGAAAAAATGCAAATGAGGGTAGATTTTGAGACGTTTGTGTGAAGGCAAAATAATGCGACATTAACCGTTCGGGTTAATGTCATGTTATTTCTCCTTTACACAAACATGTCTGAAAAACAACCTGAAAAAGTGGTTTTCCCCCCCAGACTTTTAAATCCCGTTTCTGCATGGGATTTATGTAATTTGCCATCTAAAGTGTATTTAGAAGGAGAAATCCTGGAGGAGAGAACTTCCCCTGGATCTGTGTGCAGGTGGCTGCAAAGTGGGTCAAGGGATTCCACACTTATTTGGGAGTAAAGAAACTGAGAGTAAGCACCAAGGCCCTAATGTTTTCACCTCATGGTCCAGTGGAACATAGAAAATGCTAAACATGCAGAGCATTTGAGTTCATATTCCAGGAGATGACCCATAAGATAAGTCAAATTCAACCTGTATAAGGTAATGCAAATGGTGGCTTCCATGTCAGAGAGGCATTTACTCTCTGATATGGGCTGCATCTGCACTGCAGAGTTAATGTAGTTTGACACCACTTTAACTGCCATAGCTCAATGCTATGGAATTCTGGGAACGGTAGTTTTATGAAACATGTAGCCTTCTTAGAGCTCTGGTGCCACAAAAAATTACAGACCCCAAAGTTCCATAACATTAAGCCATGACAGTACTGTCATCCTTGATTATTTCTGCTATGCAGATGCAGCCATGGTTAATTTGCTTGAGGTTTTCATGTGAAGTTTAAAGGAGCTGTCCAAGGTACTGAACACCAAGGTATTGAACACCAACTCTCTAATAGATTTGGCACCTTTGGATTGCTCCTTTAAACTTCAGACAAAAATTTCAAGCAGATTGACTACTTCACTGTTGTGGAGGTCACCAGCTGCCATTGCTCACTAGTACCTTAAGTCATGCACAGAGGACTTAAAAGCAGCCAATGTAGTTGACACTGTGTCATTCTTATATTTTCCCATTGGTCCATTAAAGAAAACATGAGAGAGCTGCAACTTTTTGCACTGATTCAGCTTTTGACTGGCATGCAAGACTATCCTGTGTAAACATTCTGTTATTCTGTTCTGCTGGGAAAACTTCAGCACAGAGCTTGGAAAAACTATTTTTTCAACTACTCCTAGAATCCCCAAGCCAGCATGGGTCCTGCAGTAGTCCAAAAAAGTAACTTTTTCAAGCTCCGCTCCAGCACGTATCAGGTTTCTTCCATTTCTGTAGCTGCTTCTTTCTGTATCTTGAATCTTTTCTCATTAACATCATCATTGCTAGGACAACAGGCTGTGATTAAAATATACCAGCCTTTCTCACAGTTTTTCAATTCGTTCGGATTGCCTTAGTCTCCAGTTTGTGGAGTTTGTTGATATCTTCTACTGAAGTAGACAATTTAAGCCTGCCAGTGTGAGTCTTGTTTTCAGGATAGCTTTAGTGGCATGAACTCTCTTGGGAAATTGTGTGCTACCTTCTGCCCTAGACTACTTGAAAGCTCTGTTTCAAAGGAGCTTCTACAAGCCAAAGAAGCACTAATCCTTCTCCAGGATTGTGATGAAAGAGAAGAAAATCCCCAGGTGGATCTAAAGCCTCCCTATGGAATATTACCTAGCTGGTCCTTTTGTTGAATTCTGTCTCTTGTTGAAATTGATTTCAGTATCTCACAGTGCCTGTGTGTTTCTTTGTAAGATTCTTAGCAACGTGCAGGTAAAACACAGTGCATGTTCCAGGCAAAATCATCCATACTTTCTGAATGAATTTCAGTGGCAATCCTCCACGCCATCCATATTGCTTATCCTCTTGTGCTTTGGTCCTGCTCTGACACCCACCTGAGGTTCCTGGAAGTGACAAGATTGCAGGGCACTATTAAGCCAAACATAACAGTCAAGAGTAGGAGCAAAATAGTGGACAGAGGTGGGGAGTGTGTGGCCTTTCATATATTGTGGGGCTGCAATTTCCTAAGCCCTAGCTAACATAGCCAATGATGAGAGGGAGAAGGACCTGAGATCCAACACTTGGAAGAATTGCAGTCCAAAAAAAAAAAAAATCTGACAGCTCAACATTGTGAGCCATTTCTCTAGGAAGACCAGAGGCAAAAAGTTCAGAGTAAGCAGAGAGACTGTAGGGAGTGCTGGTTCTCCTGCAGGTATGAGGAAGGACTATCTGTTTCAGGGAGAAACAAGAGAGGGCCAGGCCCCAGCAGAGGGGTAATGAATATTTATTGGCCAGAACTTGGAAAATTTACTTTTTTGGACTACTGGCTATTCCTGTGTGTTAGGGAATTTTGGAAGTTGAACACCAAAAAGTGACTTCTTCAGTCACTACTGGTAAATAAAGAAATTGGCCATGGAAATACACTGGGTGACATTGGGCTAGTGATATTCTGTCCACCTCAGAGGAAGGCAAAAGCAAATTTCCTCTGAACAAAACTTGCCATGAAAACTCCTTGATATGTTTGCCCTGTGGTCTCCATAAACTGGAAACAATTTGAATGCAAACACACAAAATGACTACAGAGCAATCTGACATGCTGGTAAAACTTAGGAGCGGATTTAAAGGATGATGCAAAGGAAAATAATGCCAATTAACTTACAAAATTCCTGCAAGCATAACTGTTTGTGATCCCCCTAAAGGCTGGCTGGCTGGCTGAAGAGGGAACTATGTTAAATGGTGGCTGACAGCGTATGGGGAAGCAACCAGGAATGGACTGGGATGAGAAAACGTGCACATGGCAAAAAGGAAAGGAAAAAAAGTGACTATTTTACCAGTGATTACAGCCTTTAACTTTAATGTGATAGTTTTGCCTGATTTTAACCCAGAAATGCTGACAAATATACACAGATGTTTTATTCAAATCCTTCAAAGCCCAATTCCTCATTGCTGGAATAACATCACTGGAATCTCATTCTCTGAGTAGAGTGGTAAAAGACGAGAGCTTGTTTGTCCAGGAGAACCTAAAAAAGCATCAACCCCTTCTACTCTACATTCCTTTGAGGGGAAATGCCAAAGAGCTACCATCACCACTACTTTCCACCCAGGCATTCAAAAAGCCCAAAAGTGGTTCCACGTCTGAGAGTAGAGGGTGCTTCTTTTAGTTTTTCTGGGGACAGAATAAGTTCTTGCCTTTTGCCACTCTACTCAGAGAACAGGATGGTTCCTTTTTTAAAATAAGAGTTAAGGTACAGGATTTATATTGGCCTATGGATATATTGACCCATGTTTTTTGGATCAATTTTTTGAATAAAAGTTCTAGACTTATACATGAGTATATTCTAGGCTTGCACATGAGTATATTACATGAGTGAAGCATGTAGAAAGTAATGTTTGCGATAAAAATGCTTATTTGTCAAAGGAATGCTTTCTTCACTAGTCTGTCAGAGGAAACAATCAGTGGCTTTACTCTTTTTGTTTATTAAATGCATATGCATTATTGGAATCAGAAGTTTTAATCTATTATTGTCTCTCTGTAAATTAGGGATGGGTGATTACCACAGGACTTGAGATCACTTTTCTGACTGGTCAAGTGTTTTTAGATTTTTTTTAGTCAACATATATAAACAAAATTTGATATATAGATGTAAAATAGATTTTTAAATAGCTAAAATTGCACATTTCTATTGGCCAATAGAGGGATCACTGATAGATTTTTGTTGTATTTGTTAAATGGCCAGCACAGCTACCCCTGCAAGTTTTCTGTATTGTGCTTTTAGTTACATTTCCTACAGTATGTGAATGTAGCAGTTTGCCACTAAATTTCAATGGCAAATAGCAGTGTTGGTTTTTTGAAATATTAACATTCGGGAGGGCACTGTGACTTGAAGAAGGGGCTCATAGCTGAATGCAACATGCCAGGCACACCTTGTGTATGTTTACTGTGCTGTATATTCTGTTCATAGGAGAGCTGCAGTCATTCTTTCTATTAGAACAACTCTCTTTCTGTGACCAGAAAGTTCTTCAATTCATGGAATGGCAGAGCTGGATCAGTGTCAATGAATAGATGCAATGCTAAAACAACAACAACAACAACAACAACAAAAACAAATCGAGAGTCATTATGATTAATAGCACTTAACATTTTAGTTACGGTATAGGTATAAAGCATAATCTAAGGGCCTGAAGATAAGAGACTCTTTGCCTATGTCCTTGCTAGTTTTCCTAAGTAGGGCCTAAGTAGGCAAGAGCTTAGTCTGTCCCAGGAAAACCACTGGGTGGGACAGTGGTTAAATTCTGGTACTGCAGCCACAACATTGTACATTTGATCCTAGAGGAGGGCTCCAAGGTCCACTCAGCCTTCCATCCTTTCGTAGGTCACTAAAATGAATATCCAGCTTCTTGGGGGCAATTAGCTTACATATTGTAAACCACTTAGGGAATGCTAGTTCACTGATAAGCAGTATATAAATGTTTTTTGCTATTGCTATTTATTTTGTCTCACGTGGCTATAATTTATATATGAAAAAATGTGATTGCACTTAAATAAACCCTTCTTATTTATTTTTGTATTGTTTACATTTATATTCTGCTTTGCCTCCCTTGAGCTCTTCTCCCTGATTTACCTTTACAGCAACCCTGTAAAGTAAGTCAGAGTGTGTGGAGAGCCAAACAATCACAACTTACGGATGCTGTGAGAGTGGCCTATGGGGAAAAGGATAAGACCTGGAGTCTTTTCTGTTAAAGAGTTAGATGGTCTAATAGAGACAGGTCCAGTAAGATATGTGGCCAGTCAGAGACAGAGACAGGGCCAGTCAGGAAAAGGGGAATAGGGATCTGAATAGAGTTTGATATGTATTGAGTATAGAGATTGTTAAAGGATAAATATTACTGAGGGCACTGAAGATGATGTGTTGCTATGTATTGTGTATGGAACCAGTCTAAGACTAGATATTTATTTGTTATATAATCAATTGTTCCTGTTTTTATTTTCTGTATCTCTGTCTAAATGTTTTAATTTAATAATGAAAAAAGGACAACTGCTTACACTTTTCCACACTGAATACACTGATCCATGTAGCCACTTGCCAGTATATTGACCACCCTGAGTGTGACTATCAGGGAGGCATCTTGAAGGTAGAAGGCCAAGGTAGAAGTCCAATGGCTGGAATTGCAGAACCAATGTGGAGAAGGAGTTTCATCACAGCAGAAGAGACTATGACTGGCTCAAGGTCAGCCAGTGAGTTTCATGAACCTACATCTCCCAAGTGCCAGGTCACACAGGTCACATAATTATCCCTGTGCCATACTGGCTCTCTCAGAACCTGCTTCACAAGTACACAATATACTTCAATACACAGAAATGCTGGGATGCATTTAGGTCTTGTAATTGTCCTCCTGCCATGACAGCTATGAGTATTTTGCTTCATAAGAAATTGAGACTATATTTCTGCAATCTCACATTTGCCCAGACCACCTCCAGGAACTGCTGACTTATGGAGGGTCACTTTCTGCTTAACCTGGACTCCATCATGAAAGACTTCCTCAATGAATTTTGTATTTATCCTGATCAGAAACATACTGTGCCATCTAGAAAATTACCCCAATAGAATTACCTGCTCAGCATCCCTGATATGTGTTTTTTTGTTAACTCATATCCTAAGCCCTCTTGATCCTTTTTGTTGTTGTTGATTTAATGTTGTTTGTGGAAATGAAAAAAAAAAAAGTAACATTGCAGAATTAAAAAAAATATTATTTTAAAAATAAAAGCAGGATTTAAAAAAAACTAGAAGCTGGAACTTCTGTTGGAGTGCATCATAGATTTAGTGTTCCCACAATATTTCCCAATTCATGTAATCTTGATAAAAAGTCAAATAGGAAGAAAAGAAAGATTATATTGGCAAGTCCAGAGCAGAACATAAGACAAGATGCAATCTATTGCAGCTGGCTTCCCTCTGTGACACAGGGTGTTGTGTCTTCTGCTCTCACTGCCTCCCAACTTGTGAAGCATGTAGAAAGTAGCAAGCATGTCATTTCTAATCTTCTCCCAGCCTACAGATGAGAGAGATGGAGCAGGGAGTATAAGAGGGAGGGTGTTACATGCACACATATGCCCACAGTATTATGCTATCTTGTAAGCATCTGGATTGCCCAGTGGATTGATGGAAAATTAAAATGCTGTTTATGCCCTTTTCTGCAATGTTTCTGATTTGTGATGTGCAGCCTATAAGCTTACACAGTGAAATAACATGTAATGATGAAGAGCATATTTTGCAAATCAAGAAAGAAGAGAAAAATGCTTATGTTCTTCCCTCACCTCTTTGATTGCTGCTTTTTTGATTCTTCAAATGAAGCTCTTTAGGGTAGCAATCTTGTTTCTCTTGGTTGGGAAAGTCTTTTTACATAACCCTGTTGACAGGTTTATTGCCTGGAAAGCTGCCAAATGTTTTACTTCATGGCTGGCTGGATCAATTTAAAACCTTCTCTCTTCCACTCTGCTCCACCTCCCTCCCCCATTACCACTGCCCTAGATATGAAGTGATGGCTTTTCCCTTGGGACTAGTTTGACCTAGGAATCAATGTTTTAATGAAAGTCTAATCTAAACCAAAGATGAACTGGGCCTCTCTGTGCAAGACTCTAATGGTACAGCTCTAACATTAGGCAGAATGACACAACTGCCTCAGGTGGCAGATGCTTTCAGACAGCAGTGGTCATCCCTAAACTATGCCTCCCAAATTGGAAGGTTTTATGTGATATGTTTGTTTGTTGTGTGTCTTCAAGTCATTTCCAACTTATGGCAACGCCAAGGCGAACCTACCATGGGGTTTTCTTGGCTAGATTTGTTCAGAGGAGGTTTACCATTGCCCTCGTCTAAGACTGAGAGGATGTGAATTGCTCAGTGGGTTTACATCGCTAAGCTGAAAATCAAACCCTGGTGTTCAGAGCCACATCCAGCACTTAAATCACTGTGCCATGCTGGCTGGCTGTATGTGATCTAGTCTAGCCCCATTCTTCTAAAGCAAACTGCTGCCCTCAAGTGTGAACATTGCTAGTTTATTTCTAGGCAACTTCTGGAAGAGGAATGGGGTGTCATATTTTCTTTCACCTAGAACAGCACAATGTCTTGGGTCAATTCTGTTATTTAAACTAAAGGCGCTGATTTCATTTACCCTGTAGTGCTATGTGTGCTTACTCAGATGTGAATCCTACTGTTATCCATGGAGCATCCTGTCATTCCAGCATCTTTAGTGGGTTTTTTGGGGTGGTGGTGGTCGTGTCAACTGGAGAGTATTTTTAACAACTTCAGAGCTACTATCGATGACCTGTGTGTAGTGCTTGGATATGGCCATGACATATATAATGAATCATAGAGGCAGAGAAAATTATATTTTTGGGCCAGAATTGGCCATGCTTCCTGGGGAATTCTGGGAGAAGTAGTCCTAAAAATAACTTTCCCAATGTCTGGCAGAGTAAGAATGAAAGAGAGAGAATAGTGCCTGTGTGTTTTCAGTTGCATTGAGGACAACATATGTGAACACCTCAGATGAAGGCTGACTAGTATCCTGTTCAGTAATTATGATGTTATAAGCTTGCCATATGAAATTGCAGTTCATTTCTATGGTCATTGTGCATGCAAGGACTCTCTCTCTCTGTGTGTGTTTGTGCCTTCAGATCCCCAGTTGATTCATGGCAACCCCATGAATTTCACAGGGTTTTCTTAGGCAAAGAATACTCAGAGGTAGTTTTGCCAGTTCCTTCCAATGAAATACAGCCTACACCAGCTGGTATTTATTGGTGGTCTCCCATCCCAGCAAAACCTGCCCTTTCAGTAGTAGCTCCACCACTGAAACTGGTTATTTCCATCTTTCTGGAACAGGGGAGCGAGCAGGGATGCAACCAGCTCTCTTCTTGTAGCTGTATTACAGGGGAAGGGGAATGCACTACTGGTTTGGGAGGGGTAGCATTGGAAGAGGTAGCTATGGAGATGTAGTTATATCTCCTTAGCTACATCTCCCTATGAAGGATCTCAGCTTCTATATTTATTTATGGCAATTGCATCCCAGTCACATAGAAATATGTTTGCACAAAAAAAGAAATGTGTCTGTCTGCATGCTTGATGCTGACAGCCTCTCAATGATATGAAGAGTGTGAATTTTAACTAGATATTTCACTTCTGCATGGAGTACATTTCTGCATAAAGTTGCAAGGAGAAGAGGTGCCTGTGGAGATGACTGAGTAGAGGAAATCCCAGTAATTTGCTCTAAGCTACCCTAGCATCTCCAAAGACTTCTGTTGATTACAGAATCACAGATGCCTAAAGCTATGCATTGCTGTGTGGGCAGTTGGAGTAATATCCAGAGCAGCAAGCAGATCCAGAGCAGCAAGCAGAACATCCTCCTGTTCTTTTGTGAAAGGCAGCTTGTAGGGCAGCCTCCTCTCACTGCACTACAAACATTAAAATGTCTATAGTGTCAGCCAAAGCAGTTTAAGTGGGGGCAGGGAGAAAACAGTAAGAGAGCAAAAATAATACACTGATGTTTGTCTCCTTTTGTTCCAAGAAGCATTGCCAGCTCATACATCATCCCTCCTTTTGTTATTTCTAGAGATAAAACCGGAATTAGCTAATATGCTGTTATTGCATTGTTATTATATTGCTCTTTTTAAGCCATTATGTATACATATAAAACCAAGAATGTATTTGTTTCAGAAAACATTCAGTTATTTATTATATTGCTCATGAACTGCCAAAGCATTTTACCCTATTACTAGTGCACACTAGGGCTGTACCTTTTCATACTGGCAGAAAAGATCAGGGCACAGAAGTTACTACCAGTCCTGCTTTGATTCATCACTCCATATTCAACAATTGTGTGCTGAACAATTGCTATGGATGTTGCCATTGCGTCTTTTTCTGGCACAACAGTATTGGACTCTTGTGCTGTGCCTGTCCATTCTCTGTTCTGCCTAACAGCACAAGTAGAGTATAACACCTGATGATTACAGCAATACTTGGAGTATGTAGCACTTTAGAGTGTTCTAAGTACATGGAACAGCTCTTGGAGGTAACATGATACAAATAATAATGTTACTGGCAATGAGTTATGTTTTATGCTAACAAGTCTACAATGATAATCTTTTTGCAAATAATGAAATGACTTTCCCAACTGCGGCTTTTTTTGGTGGAATGGTTTTACTCCTTAGAGAGAGGATGCTTGGAGCAGTGTTGTCTCTTACCTTAATTGAACGTGGCTGGTAGATGTTTTTGTATTTTTTAAAAAATTTAAACAAGTCTCATGCTTCTTGAAGTAGGAACCAGTGCTCTACTGCTTGCTTGCCATTCATGTTGTGCAGGAGAGAGCCACAGTGAAAGTAGTGTCAGAACATTAACCAGACTATCCAAGCTGCTGAACTCAGAGGCTGTGTAGACCACCCCTAAGGGGAGGCCTGCAACCACCTCCAGCTGCACTGGATTGGGGCCATGGGGTAAAAAAGGAGCCACAAAAAGCGGCTTTAAGGCGCTCCTCTGGTGCTATGTTGTGTAAACACTGTGACGCTGTACACTGTGTGGAGTTGCGGCATACGTCATATGGATGCCATACCCCGACTCCGTCCCCAGGCCGGCCTTAATGGCCAGTCTGCACAGCCTCTCAGTCCCCCAAATAACACTTTGGATAGCACTTTGGTTACAGCACTTTGGATAGATCCTTGAAAGTTTGTATTAAAACCTGGAGCAGATTCACTGTAGCCACTAGCTACTATCTCACTGAGCACTCCAGGAATTGTGACTGTCAGCCTACCATAGTTTATATTGGATTACAACTCCCAGCAGCCTTTGCCAGCATGATAAATGGCAAGCAGGGATGAGTTGGAGCTCCCAAGTCAATGGTGTGGTGGATCCCTTCTAAGTTTTACTGTATACTTTAAAGGTATTATTGGTGGTGCAAAACCTATGTTGGAGACAGGGATCAGAATCGTGGGTAGTTCCTTTAAAATATGAAACAAAACCCAGGGAAGATTCACTGCTCCTGCTGACATGGAAGCTACCAGCTGTACTTGAGAGTGAGGACTGCTGGGAGATGTAGTCCAATGACATCTGGATAGCCAAATGATTATCATCTTTGTTTAAAATTACCATGTTAAAAAATAAATTATTGGGGGTGACATAGGGTAGGTTTGGTGCCAATACACCATCAAAATAGTATGGCCATATTAGAGGTAGGATGTAGCTTTTATTAGTCCAGGGTCATGATTTTCCTTTAAAAACGCTTTTCTAAAACTCATTTGTGTTCATCAAATGTGACTTTCAAAGCAATTTCCCAATTATATATAAATTAAATTTAGTAACACTACTGTTTTCAACTGTTTCAGCAACACTTATGCATATTTGGAATAAGAACCACTGAAGGCAACTGGATATATTTCATATAAAAATATAACAGCCCCTCTGTTTTTGCAGGGGATCTATTCCGGACCCCCTTGCAAAATGGAAATCATTGGTATTCAAGCCCCATTGGCTTGAATGGTGGCGCACACCCGTGGGCACCTGTAAGCATGTGCTGCGGGTACATGATTCATTTTGTCCCCTGTATTTGCTTCCCGTGAATGGGCGAGGGACGCTGATTCGAAGTCCGTGAAAACAGAGGGATGACTATAGTCTCATCTTTTAAAAGTTTTAGAGGGTACGTGTCTGTGTTTGCGTATACACTTCTGAAGCCATGATTCAGTACACAATATGGTTTCGGGTGCAACCATTACAATAGCCATTACACTAGAGAAAAAGTATATGCCACTGGCACTATAATTATTTTATTTTTATAGCTTGGGGCACATTGCATATAGGTAGGTGCATAGCGAAGAAGGCCAAGCTCTACATTGAATGTTTGGGAAAATTTCATCAGTACACTGCAGTTTCTCCAGGACTGAAATGAATGTGACAATCCTGGTTATGGCAGACCTCTTCTACCTAAAGACTCATACATACTCTTTTGTGAATTCTAGGACTAATGCAAATGAATTCAGATATAGCTAACGTAGATAATAGAGATTCAAATGATACATGTTCTAGTGTTATACTGCACTATGTATTAGTTCACAGATGTTTGCCAGTGTGAAGGTAGTGCATGATCATTTTATTTGAAATTGCTCTCTGAACTATATGGCTTGCATGAGGATGACTAGGTAACATGATAATTAACATCTCAGCACTCCAGAAAAAGAAGGGAAAAGCATTTTAGTAAAAATTTGGCTTACGTACAGTTTCTTCTCCATCTTACCCTCATTAAGAAAGAATTCCCATATTTAACCAGGGAGAAAGGTGGGATATAAGTTAAATAAATGAAAAAAGAAACAAACAAATAAGCTGTGTATGCTTTTACTGTTTGTATTGTATAGGTAAATAAGGAATGTTAGTATCCTAGTGTGTCAATCAGATCTCTCCCACTCACGAGCCCTAAATAAACTGATGAATAAATGTTTAATGCAACGAAACCAACCTAAATGTAATCTAAAATACTCTAAAAATATGTTTGGAGTCTAAACAAACAAAATGTTCTACTTAATCTTTGCATTTTAGAAGGTGTCTTAAAGTAGTGCGATAGAAGTCGGTTCACACATTTAAAGTCATTCTCTTTCATATTTTTCTCTTTAAGCTCTATTCTCAATCAGCTCTTCCTACACACTATAAATACTGAAATTTTATAGTGTCAGCTAAAACAGTTTAAGGTGGGGGGCGGCGGAGAGAATAGAAGGGGCATACTGATGTTTGTCTCTTTTTGTTCAGAGAAGCTTTGCCATTTCATACATCATCCTTCCTTTTGTTACTTCTAGAGATAAAACATGAATTAACTATTATACTGTTCTTTTCTTAAGCCATTGTCTATACATATAAAACCAAGAATGTATTTGTTTTGCAAAACACACAGATAACCATTTTTGTTTGTGTTATTTTCATCTCTTATGATGTTGCTTTTCTCCAAAGAGATTCAAATTATTGTTGTATTTGATCTCTCGTGGTTTGATGTATTGCAAACATCCTATGATGCTTTGGGAAGATATGTAATGTTAGTGCAGCATTGTAACACACTACTGTGTAAGCATTCAGGTGGCAGACTACAGGTGTTGAGTCTCTGCCTCCCTCTTCTAGCTTTCAGGACTGATGAAGAAACTGAGTCACATTTTTCTTCTGGCTAAGTGATGCTGTGTGTATGAAGCACCATTCTTTGTTGCCTTATCCTTATTGTAAGAGATAATCGACCAAATGAAGATTCCTTACTTAGAATACTTTCCCTTTAAAGGTATTCTTTCCCTCTCCTGCTCCTCTTTGGCCTGAAAGACATGAGCCAAAAGCACCAGCTTCAGGTGGAGCAAAATATCACATGGGGGACCAGACGTCTGTGTCTTTTCCTTCCTGTGTGATTGTCCAAAGATTATCATACAACATTGTCATTATCGTGTCTGTGACATGTTCTTATTGCGTGATCACAATAAGTTTTTCAGATAATATCATGCTTATCCTGTCCTTCTCCTGCCCCTGAAGTGACATGGCCTCGTCAATTTGTATTACTGTAAACTTGTGTTAATACAATAATGGGGCCACTGACAGGACAAGGACTGGATAAGCCTGGATGTGATAAGAATGGGGTAAGGACAGGAACGATCCCTCCTTACCACCTGTGATAATCTCCCTACTCTCTGGAGCAGCAAAAAACAAGCTTGTTCCATCCTCAATATGACATCCCTTCAAATATTTAAACAGGACTATGATATCACCTCTTAACCTTCTCTTCTCCAGGCTAAACATACCCAGCTCCCTAAGCCGTTCCTCATAGCGCATGGTTTCCAGACCCTTCACCATTTTAGTCATCCTCCTTTGAACACACTCCAACTTCTGAACATCCTTCTTGAACTGTGCCATTGATAAAACTAGGGCTCACTGTTGGTGTGGCCTGACTAATAGGTGGCACTGTTACTTCCCTTGATCTAGACCAGGGGTAGGCAACCTTTTTGAGCCGGGGGCCGGGTTGCTGTCCCTCAGACAACTGGGGGGCCGAAGCCAAAAAATAAATCATTAAATAATTTTTTAAAAATTTAAATAAATAAATAAACCGGGGCAAATGTAGGACAACATTTTCAAATGGTGGACACTTTTTTTTTAAAAAAGTGGAGGACACGCAAAAAAATTTGCCGATTTTAAACAAAATGTTAATATAAATGCATGTTTCTGAGGTGTCTATAGACAATTGCCCCCCCCTTGCCCCTGCACGCGAGAGGCCAAAGGGCCCGGCGGCCATCGGTGGTAGGACCGGGCTGGGGCCAGTCCCAAGGCCTTGCCGGGCCTCAGGTTGCCTACCCCTGATCTAGACACTATACTTTTATTGAAACAGCCTAGAATTGCATTGGTCTTTTTAGCTGCCACATCACACTGTTGACTCATGTTCAACTTGTAATCTACTTGGACTCCTAGATCCCTTTCACATGGGGTTGTTCTCACTGGCTTATACTCCGGGTTACAAATAGAATTCAAGGTATAGCATTCCTATTTGAACCCGAATTAACTCTAGAACAGTTCTAGAGTAACCCGCAATCGTTTCCACTACAATCCAAATCAGAAATCGGTTTTTCTTAAAATACGCAGTAGGGGCTTATAAAGCGAGTTAAAAAAATAGAAGGGTCGACCGTACTATTTTCCCTTGATTCAGGATAGGAATCGGAGTATTTAAATAGGAACAATCAGCCTCTGAAATTGGGTTAGCTGGATGGGAGGAGCGGAGCGCGATGGGCTGGCTCGGGGGAGTCGCCCTTTCTTGTCCTCATCCGTCGTGGCCGTCGCCATCTTTGCTTCCCTCACCCCTTTGTCCGCAGCAGTCTTTCAATAAGAGATAAGGATTATTATTATTTTTTTGTTAACGATTTACAGGTGCTTAATCTCTTCAGCACTTTAAGCGCCTGAAGTCCCGGCCGCTCAAGCGCCTGCATCTGTCAAAGGACTCTTAAAGGCTTTCCCCAGTGTGAGGAGAGCCATTGAACACCATTTGTAACGGAAGAGAGGGTGGATGCACAGCAATCTGGGGGGAAATAGAGCCTTTCCATCTCTCTTTCCCAATCTGGAGAGACATAGGAAACCCTGGATGTGTGTGTGTGTATTCATCTGTCAAAGGACTCTTAAAGGCTTCCCCCGGTGTGAGGAGAGCCATTGAACACCATTTGTAACGGAGGAGAGGCTGGATGCACAGCAATCTTGGGGGAAATAGAGCCTTTCAATCTCTCTTTCCCAAATGGAATCTGCCTTCTCCTCCTTGATCCCATTTTCCAACCCTGGAAAGAGAATCTTTGGGGAAGAGTGCTCCCTCCCTGGGCTGTCTTGGGAGCCATGAAGCGGGGATATGTCCTGCAAAACCCATCCCATAGTTCCTCTGGAAGGAGCTTTCCCCAAATTCGCTTTGCCTGCAGCCTCTCTGGGGTCTTTCTTCCAAGGCAGCAGCCTAGCAGAAGTGCTTTGGGGACACAGTTTTCTCTCTCCCTCAACCATCCTTCCCCACGAATAATTACAGGACTCATAGGCACTTTAAGCGCCTCCTCATTGGCTCTTTTATAGAAAACTGTGAAATTTAAAAGTGACGTTATGATGATGTCACTTTGATTGACAACCCCAAAATGGTGAGTGGGAACAAAATAAGGCTAAAACCAGTTTATATATACACTGTTTTATTTGAATAGGAAAGAAAGCGGATCACTTAAAGCCAATCAGTTGGTAAATGAAAAAAAAGCGATTTGGAACGCGGGATAACACCCGTTGTATTTTGAATCGGTTTAACCGATACCGGTGTATTTTAAACCGTTGTAAATTGCAAGTGAGAACACCCCCGTAGTCTTGTTAAGCCAGGTGTCCCCCATCATATAGCTATGCATTTTATTTTTCCATCCTAAAAACAGTACCTTATATTTTGTTAGCTTTGGTCCAGCTTTCTAATTTGTTAAGGTAATTTTGAATTTTGATCCTCTCTTCTGGGGTATTAGCTAGTCCTACTAATTTTGGTGTCATCTGCAAATTTGATAATGCTCTAAGGAGATCCTATCTGGCTCAGGCAATAGCAGGAAGAGAGGATTACAGGGACCATAACATGGTCTTTGATCTCCTTGATCACTTGCAGATTATTACCCATTTGTTTGGAGCTCACAGGCCCAAGGAAGGGGGCAAGTGGATATGAGCTCACAATTCCTTGTGCTCCTACTGCCATTGAAGATCTGGAATCAATCTTTGGGCTTGAACAGACAGGCCAAAATAAAGCTGCTTCTGGTCACTTTGGAGGTGTTCTGTTTAAATGATACACGCATCTTAAGAGGCCAGAAGTTGCACCAAAGCTGCTCTCCAGTCCTTAGGACTGGAGCATGACTTTGGCATGGCTTCTGGCCTCTTAGGATGCATGTATCATTTAAACAGCATACCTCCAACATGACCAGAAACAGCATTCTTTTGGCCTGTCTGTTCAGGCCCTTTGTCACTGTTTTACCTGGGAGCCTGATTTCAAAAGACTTAATGACAGATGGAGGTAGTGATTGATAGCAGAACTGCTGTCATGTTTTTGGGCATAGTACAGCGCGTGTGTGCGCCATACGCGGGCTCACCATATGTGGACTCAAGGTCACACCAACAGTGAGCCCTGGTTTTATCAATGGCACATGCACCCGTGGTGCACGTGCAGCATGGCACGCGGGAGCACGCTACCATTAAAACAAATGGGACTTGAGGTCTCATGGTATTTCTCTTACGTGGGCATGGGGGTGTCTGAAACAGATCTCCACATAAAACAAGGGTCCACTGTATTGCATCTATTTTAAATATAATGGGAAATGCTGAAAAAGAAATGGGCATGCCCCATTTGTTTAATTAATTTTTATAGTGAAAATGAATAGAAAAAAACCCCAAACAAATGGAAACAAAAATGAGTGAAATCATCAGTTGTTTTGCATTGCAAGCACTGTTTTGAACTGGTTATATCTTCTGGAATTTAGAGGGACAGAGGCAGTGAGGGTAACAGAGAAACCCCATTTTGTTGTATTATTCCATGTGACTAAAATTGTGAGGGAAAAGACTAAGGGAACTCATACAGATCATGCCCTGGTATTTTCCATGTGTTGGGCGAAATCTGTCAAACACATATAGGCCAGTGTAATGGAGAACCAGAGTGGTTAGATTTTTGGACTGAGAATTGGGAGATTAAAATTCTAGGCTAGTGGACTTTACAGCCAATGTGAAACAGTTGTTAACACACACAGCTGGGGTCTTTTCCCATTATACAATTATAACACTATGAATCCAGTTTAACTGCCCTGGTTCCATCCTATGGAATCTTGGGACTGGCTATTTAGGGTGTGGTATTTGCAACTCTCAGGCAAGGAGCTCCTGAATCCTCAGGATTCCATGAGATATGCCTATGGCAGTTAAACTGGAACCACAGTGCTATAATTCTGTAGCCTAAAAGAGTCGTGAGACTTGGTATATTTGGGTTCTAGCTGCCACTGAACCATGAAACTTAACTGGGTGATCTTGGGCCAGGCACTCTCTGGGTATCTTCTTGTTAGAGAAAAGGCCTGAAAATGGCCCAGTGGTCCCCAGAGACATGGGGAGGGTGAATCCCTAATGCCTCCTAAGAGGCATTTGGAGGGGGGAAAGGAAAAAAGAAAAGAAAAGAAAGATTCCTTTCCCATTTCCCTCTGATCCTGTTCCTGAGCACGTGAACAAAACAAACATAGATACATGAACCTTTTGGCATCATCAGATAACTAACGACAACAGCAAGAAACAATTTCTTACCCAGGAATGTTTAGACAATGAAATCTAAGCTATTCCTAGGTTTTACATAGACATGTAGGAGCTGAAAGTAGTTTGCTGTGCATTCATTCCTGTGTCTTTTGGTACAACCAATTTGTATTTAAAGTGCACAACAACATCCTTTTGTCACCCTTCACTCCCCCATACTTGTTTATCTGGAATCACTTCTCTGGGTGGAAGACTGTGTACATTTATTGCACACAGAGTATTTTGTGCTGATATGAATCAATATATTTAGCTTTGGAATTGGCATTTGAGATCATATCTGAGTTGAGAAAGGACTTCTGGGGGCCATTGTAACCGCCTCATCCCAGCTAGTTGCCTCTCCCTACTCTAGGAGGTAGGCTGGGTGCAAAAGCACCCCCTGATTTGCAAACCTGATTCTTCAAGGGAGTGGAGCCCCATCTAGAATATACTGCCTCCCCAATCCTTGATTATCTTGTCTACTGGCCAACACAGGCTCTATTTTTCCTGGACTGAGACTCAATATGTTGGCCCCTATCCATGTCACTACTGAATCCAATTTTGGATCACAACAATGTCTTTAGTATCCATTGGGGAAAAATATGACTGAGCTGGGCATTTTCAGGATAATGGTGAGACCTACCCCACATATGGAGCCTTGTGTACAATGGGAGTGAGCAAAAGGCACATTACAGTCTACAAGTGCCATCCAAAGCCCTTTCTGTAACCCCCTCCCCCGGGGAGCCTTTCTCTTTCTTTGTGGAAATATTGATTTTAGCTCACTGTTACACAATGGAATGTAATAAGTACTATTTTCACAAGAGACCTTAACTCTGTCCCCTACAAAGCAATTGGGAAGCATGAGCCAGCAAATTAATGTTACATGAATAATGGCTATTTCATGGCAACACTCTAGTTCAGAGTTGGGTGGTACAGAATCTAATGTGTTTGCATTACAGCAAGATTAATGGGGCTTATTTTAGTGTGTGTGTGGTGGGTGAAGCAGCTTGGGGGAATTTTAAATAAAATTGAAACAAACGTTTGGTTACTTCTGGTTTTCAAAAAAGGCAAAAAAAAAATTTTTTTTTGAGGTGGGGAGACCTGTGGCCAATGCCTGGATACAAAATTGGGTCCAAAATTCACCAAAAAGCCAGCAAAGTTGCCCATACCCACTGTAGCTGTTACAAAGTATAGAAACCAAGCAAATCCTTCTAGCTCTTGAGGGCAGCAAGAGTTAAAGAGTGAGGGAGCTCTGAAACAACAATAAAACAAGACTATAAAAGGCAGTGCTCAGCAACAGTGCAAAGCCATTAATTCTATGAACCCTCAAACTTCCTTTTAAGTTAGAAATTGCCACCTTCACCATCAAACAATAACAACAAATGCACTTGCGGCTGTTTTTTTCACAATTTAGTATGAACGCTTTTGGAGCAGAGCACTGTGTAGCAAATGTGTTACAAAATTTTCACACTTAGCATCAGCACATATCCCTAACACCTACAAATCACTGCCATGACAACTGAACAGACCGGTATCTCCTGGAGAGCATTCCCATAGAATCAAGTTCATTGGATTGTCTGAATCAGTTCGACCTTTTGGCTGTTTTCTGTAGATACAGTTGTCACTTCAGACTCAATTATCCATGTGCAGCTCAGCTCTGAATTGGAGCATTGCCATGAAATGGGCATTATGTATGTAACATTAATTTACTGACTCATCCTTTCCCAATTGCTCTGCAGGGTACAGCATTAAGATCTCCTGTGAAAGAGTGTTTATTACATTCCATTGTGAAACAGTGGGCTGAATTACCTTGGCATGTTAAGGTGACATAATCCGTCATCAGCTATGTAATTGAAGGAAGTGAGTGGTTTAGTGCTGAGGGCCATGTTGGGAAAGGGGGCAGGAGGGATGGACCTAATCTGCTTGTTTTAGATGCATGCAATTAACATAATTTGTTTATCATTTTCCTGACTGCTAAACCACAGATGGTGGACGGCTTGCTCCCCCACCCCCTGTGTCATCTTTATTCTGACACTGCATATCCCAAACGTGAGAAACCTTTGTTCATCCTTCCTTCTGAGATCTCTTAATGCAGCTCTCTAATAGTTGGCCTGTATTACAATTTTAATTTTATTGTATCCATATCTCATTCAGTTTTCAACATTTCTTTTTGCCATTACTATTTCAAATCTTTCTCAAACTGTGAGATCTAGAAACTGATAAAAACAAACAAACAAGCTAGAGCTCTCAAGGTTTTCTCACAAAACCCAACCATCAATTAGCACTTCAGTATTATGTTAACATCCATCCAGGATAATGGCTGACAAAATATGGATAATTAAGAAAAGTGGTACAGTCCTATCAAAGTCCCAGTGGTTTGAATGGGACAGTTAAATACATCCTTGATTTATGCCACTGAAGTTAATATGACTTGTATAATTAATACATTGGTTAAACAGTTGGCCCTCCATATCCACAGATTGGGCATCCATGAATTCCAACATCCATGGCTTGAAAATATTATAAAACAAAACAAAATGTAAAAAGCAAAACTTGATTTTTCCATTTTGTATATAAAGGGGACACCATTTTACTACTCCATTGTATATAATGGCGCTTGACAATCCACAGATGTTGGTATCCACAGGGGGTCCTGGAACTAAACCCCAGTGGATACCAAGGGCCCACTGTAATATTTATTGAGGTGGGCCTAGGTTCCTAAAGAATTAATGAATATTTTTAGCCCAGGAAAGAATGCTCATGGTAGTTTACCTCTCCTCTTAGGCTCTTGATGTAATGCCACATTTATTATTTTATTATTATTTTATTTTCTTATATCCTGCCTTTCTCCCAGTATGGGGATGCAAGGTGGCACATTTATGACAGCGTTATCCCATGGATCAGCCTTCTTTCATCCCTAGTCAATTTTTGATATCTACTTATTATTAAAAGGAATGTTTGGATCAAGTAGCTGAAAGGGCACTTCCTGTGCAAGAAACTAGCCATGCCATAAAAGAACTTCCATGACCATATTTGGACTGCTGGTTCACCATGGGGGAAGCCAGGGCATTTAGCCAGGGGAGATCAATTAAGATCAGAATCTACATATTACCATCACGGAGGAGTGAGATGTGGGGGGGGCGATGTACCAGAAAACTGGGAATCAAAGGGCACTTTCCTCTGGAGATGATACCTCTTTGGGTAAAACATTTGCATTGATTGCCCTGACATTTCCACACATCTCTGGTCATTCTTCCTCCTGGAAAATCCACTCAAAATGCTAAGAAACTGCCCCGGACACATTTCATCCTACACCATATATATTCGTCTATAAGTCTAAATATTTACGCCCAAAATTGACCCCAAAATCTCAGGTCAACTTATTTACAGGTCACTATGGAATCGTGATAGCAACACTTTCAGATTTCTCCAAGCGGTGCGGAGAGGAGTTTAGCAAGAAAAAGCCAAGCAGAAAGAGTCCTGGGTGATTGATTGATATTGCTGTTTGTTTAAGAGTCCCCTTCCAACCCTCATGTCTGGCTGAAATGAAAGCTGAAACTATGAAGAAAAGCCTCAATGAGAGTTGCTCTTGCCATATGCACACTGGAGGAGCCTCCAAGTTTTACCCTCAACCTATCTACAGGTCATGGCAAAATACGTAATTTTGGCCCCCAAACCTGACCTCAACTTATACATGAGGTCAGCTTATAGTTGAGTATATATGGTAAATATGCCTACTTGGGCACTCCCACTTTGGTCCAGTTGGAATCAGGCAGAAACTCTGTTGGATTCAAGCTTGACCCCTTAGTGCTACTGGTGTGCCACAAAGCAGAGTACTCAGCCCTATTTGACTCACAGTCTCCCTCCAGATCAGAGCTTCGCTTCTGGAATCAGTAAAGTATTGCCTACTCCAATCCTTTAATTCATTGTCTGCTACCACCTTTTATATCTTAGTCCTTGTTTGTGAGTGTGTGAGAGTGTTTTGCATGTGTGTCGATTACCCTTTTAGTCAATAAACGAATTTGAACCTGTCTCTGAAATTTTTGGGTTTGATACCTTTATACATAGGCTTGTATTCCAGCTTTAGAGTTTCCTGTTGAGCTAAATTAATTCCCCCATTTAATACAACTTGTGGGTGCCCTCCCAGGACCCTGGCATTTAGGGTAATGACAGTCTACCTTTCTCATTCTTTCTCACTAATGTGAAAGTTCAAACCTTTTGCTGAGATCATGCTTCAGACACATAGATACAATGTCGTGACTATAGTTTGTCTCCTTCTCTGACCCCCTGAAACCCACCCTAAAAATCAGGTAGATGAGTGGTGCTGGTGAGCATGGAACTGTACAATGATACATCCAGCCCCCTCCTGCTGGTGAGCAGCAGTGTGACAAGTAAAAATAAGGGATCCCTAGGGGTCCTGTTCTCATTGTATTGTGGTTCAATGGAGGAAGAGGGCTGGATACATCATCCTTCAGTGCATCATACTCCAGCACCACAGAGCTGCCTCCCTTATTATGGCTGCTTGGATTTTAAGTGGGGTTGGGGAGGGCATTTGCAGTCATAGGAATGCTGCCACAACTATAAATTTGAATATCAAACATTTATAAGGTTGTAGAAAATCATAACTGCCCAACAAATGCCAGGGACTATTTTAAGTGTTACTTAACCTTGAATACTAGTATGTACATGGCACTGAGTAGAAAAATAAAGTTATCCTCTCTGCTGACCATTTAGACAATATTTATTTATTTGTGTTTATTTTATTATTAAAATATTTTTATCCTGCTGCCTATAATGAGAAATCAGTTTTCTCAATGAAAACTATGGTGGGTTACAAACCGCCACTAACGACACACTCTGTGCATGTTAGGGTTAAGAAGGGGCGTGTTGGGGTTAGGAAGAGTCACCCCTTCCTAACCCACCTTGGCCCCAACACACGCGGAGTGCATCGTAAATGGCAGTGCCCATCCACATGGGCGCCGCCATTTTGACGTCTTGGACGCTGTGCGTCCAGATGTGTCACGGTGGAAGTGACGCTGTGAGGGCACGCCCCGCCCCTCGCGGCGCCACTTCCGCGTTTCGAAAAGGAGTGCCATTTTGGCGCTCCTTTTTCGCTGCACGGGGAAGCCTCGCGGTCTGGCCGCTGGGGCTTCCCTACGCAGCGAATGGCGGCGGCGGGAAAACGGCCCCTTGAGGGCCGTTTGTAACCCACCTCTATAAACAATTTTAAACAATTCCAAATGGAAATGATAAAATAATTTAAATAGGATAAAAGTACAAATCACCAAGTTAAAAATAAGGTAAAACAGTTAAAACAGTGTGTGCGCATGTGTATGTGAGAGAGAGACCCCATGAATTTCATAGGATTTTCAAAGTCAAGGAATCCTCAGAGGTGGTGTTGCCAGTTCCTTCCTCTCAGTATATTGCCTATAACACCTGGTACTTGTTGGCAGTCTACTAATCAGGATTGACCCTGCTTACCTTTCAAGATCAGATAGGATCTGGCACCATTAGGGTATTTAGGCCCTAAAACCTTGTACATGAGTATGTAAAAAAGGGAGAGATTAGACCCCAAAAGCACTAACAAAAAGCCATGTTTTAACTTGACACCTAAAAGAAACCAATGCTGGCATCAATTAAGCCTCCATTCCATCAGTGGGTACCACAGCACAGAGGACCCTCTTCCATGTCTTGATGTGATATATTGCTCTCACTAGTGGGATATGGAGCAGGGCCCTTCCAGCAGGTAACTATAGGGACTGGTACTCCTTTAGGTACTGATTTCTCAAGCCATTTGAGGCTTTGAGTATTGTCACCAGCACTTTGAAATAAACACAGAAAGCTTACGTTCTGAGGTGGGCAACTGTATCTATTTCAGGGGCCAGGTTTCTGCCCTGGGAGCATTGGAAGGGGCACATATTGCCAACTGCCCTCACCCCAAAGTGAACAGAAGTCCATTTCTAGTTTTGAAAATTGTTGTTGTTGTTAACCCCTGACCCTGTAGATGAGATACCTACAAGACGCCCTGTTCACTACTCTGCTTAGTTCCTGTAAATTCATATCTGTGATCTCCTTGATAAAGTCTATCCATCTAGCATGTGGTCTTCCTCTCTTTCTATTTCCTTCACCTTTCCTAGCATTATTGTCTTTTCCAATGAGTTGTGCCTTCTCACAACATGAGCAAAGTACAACACCCTCAGTTTAGTCATCTTGGTTTACAGGGAGATTTCAGGCTTGATCTGTTCTTGGACCCATTTGTTTGTCTTTTTGGCTGTCCATGGAATCCTCAGCACTCTTCTCCAACACCACATCTCAAATGAATTTATTTTCTTCTTATCCGCTTTCCTAATTTTCTTATTAAACTCTCACATCCACACATGGTGATGGGGATACAATGGACTGGATGATTCTAACCTTAAAGTTTTAAAATAAAACAGAAGAGATATGGGAAATCTCTCACAATTTCAATTTCCTTATTGTCCAGGTTGAATTTGTGAAGATCCTCTGTGATCATTATTTTTGTTCTCTTTATGTCCAACAGTAAGCTGGTTCCTGCACCTTTTCCTTGATCTTCCTTAGTAGTTGTTCTAGGTCTGTTATGTTTTCTGTTAGTAGTATGTTGTTGTTTGCGTATCTTAGATTGTTGATATTCCTTCCCCGTGTTTTCACTCCTCCTTCTTCTGTAATAAATCACCAGGAATAGATGATATTCCAGTCAAACTGCTACAATTCACACTGACAGAATCAACTCTAGTGCTAACCAACATATGTCAACAGATATGGAAAACAAAACATTGGCCAACAGATTACAAATTATCAACAACCCCATCCACAAAAAAAGAAGACACAAGTGACTGTAACAAGCATAGGATCTTAGCATTAATCTCCCATGCAAGCAAAATTATGCTAAAAATTCTGCAATGTATACTCCATCCCTACATGGAGAGAGAAATCTCTGAGGTTCAAGTGGGGTGCAGAAAAGGAAGAGGCACTAGAGACCACATTGCAAACATACAGTGGCTAATGGACTGCACCAAGGAATTTCAAAAGAAAATCAGCATGTGTTTTATAGACTACAGCAAAGCCTTTGACTGCATAGATCATTAAAGACTGTGGTACGTTCTTAAAGACATGGGAGTGTCAACACATCTGATCGTCCTGATGAGGAATCTGTACTTAGGACAAGAGGCTACTGTTAGAACAGAGCACAGAGAAACAGAATGGTTCCCAACTGGCAAAGGGATCAGACAAAGTTTTGAAAAACAACATTTTAAAAATATTAACTAACGTAGGCCTCCCAAGTTTGAAAAGTTCTAGGAGAGGTAGTTCACCCTTTTTGTCCATAAAGAGGGCAGTGAAGTGAATTTGAAGAGGTCAAGGGCCAGAAAAACAGCCTGGAGGGTGCATGTGGCCCTAACCCCACATTTTGTTCACTGATGTTGTATGAGAAATCCAAGGGTTATCAGCTGGTTCAGCTACAGTGTTTGACTATAGTTCTGAGAAAACAGCAGAATAATAGAAAAATGGAAATAAATGAAAATGAAACCATGGTATCTCTCATGTATAGCTTGTTCTTCATTTCACTTTGTCTACTCTGGATGAATCTTTCAAGCATATTATATAATCCTCAGTGGCATAGTAAAAACACCTGAGGATTTGCCCTTGACCTGTTTGTTTTCATACCTCACTGCATGCTTAATTGATCATGAACACAGCTTGAAAAATATCCACCAATTGTTTATGTTGTCACTGCAGGCTGAGCATGAACTTGCAAGTCACAAAAACTCATGATTACTGGAAATGGTGATGAAAGAGTTGATAATGTAAATATATTTGCTGTTAAAAATCCCTGCCAACAAACCAAATTATTTGATATCCTAGGATAGACAAAATTTGACTGCTTAACAGCTTCCCAGTTAAAGTGTTAGCTCCAGAAAGGTGCCAAAAAACTCACAAACCCCCTGTTATTTCCATCCTGGTGACAAAACTGTGACATGCCAATCATCTTTATTTATGCATTTTATTACATTGCAATAACAGCTTTATATTCTTGTTGGGTACTCTCTTGTCTGTTATAAAATTATTATGGATTTGAATCTTGTTTATGTGCATTCCACATTATATCTTTGGGAAGTGTACCAACGGGGGTGTAAGTGTAAACAGAAAGCCTTACAAATCCATTGGTGTGTGTGTGAACATAAAAGCTCCAATCTTGTTCCAGTCATGAGAGACTGTGCATGGGAATGTACATCTATGCTGACATGACAAGATGCCTCCAGCCAGCTCAAGGGGTGAGGGTGGGGATCTGGATGAGTGCAGATGTAGATGTGTGCCCAAGGCACAATACCATAAGAGTTCTGGAGGCAGACTGTCTGTTCAAAGCAACCTTTTCCATACAAAGTGTCTTTTCCTTTTCCCCAAAGTTCCCATTACTAGAGATTTTCCTTGTATGCTTTAAGTATGCACAGTGTGGTACATGTCACATACCCTGTCATTTGCTTAGGGTTTCCCTAGTGGGTGATTATATTCAGCTTTTTTGTGTTCTGTGTTTGGGTGAAGATCAAATCCTGGTGTAATCCATCCTGGCAAGGTATTTAGCTAGCTGTTGGGAAGGCTCTCTCTCTCTGTGTTTTTCTCTCCATTCAATACTCTGGACATTTCCCTTATGTTGCCACTGTGGTCAGCGTAAAGATCAGGGGTGGGAATGGGATCAGAAGATGCAGATGATTTAGCATATCAGCTCATGTGCCCGGGTCATGTCTTGTCCTTATCTTTGCCCCATTTTCAGCTTGATGCTGGCAGATCTCTGCCACTGTACAAGATACACCACCACAGAGATGTGGTGATGTATCATTGTAACTCCATTTTGCTTGCATAACAGAATTTTTAGTGTATCCCATAGCGTTCACCCAATATATCTTGGGTCCAGGGATTGCACCCTCAGTGTTGAATTTTTAACTATGAATATCTAAATCATTAGCACTGACTGAAATGAAATTTCAGCTGATAAAAGATAGTTTCTGAATTGCAGCCTAGTTAAATTGAGCCTTGAAAATTAATGTATTCCTTCTGAAGATTGCCTTTAAGCCATTATTGCTTTAGTCAAATTGGTTTTTTCTTGAAGTTATATGTTTTTCTGCCCTCTTAGGAATAATTGGGATTGTTGCCTTTGACTTCAAAATTAGGTGGATTAAACCATATAACTCTTATATGAGAACCAATCAAACCTATTTGAAATGCATTTTAAAGTGCTTGTGAATAAATGAAATCAAGTTTTCTCTTTTCTTCCAGGGAAAATTAAACACTTGAACTGGAAAATAAAAAAGATTATACCCATCCACCCACCCACCCACCCGCACACAAAACCAATTCCTGCTCATTTTACAAATTCTACTCATATTGCTTTTTGAGTTGGAGAAAATTGTATATATTATGACAATTGTTAAGCCAATTCATTGGTTTTGTATAAATTTCTAGGGCATTCACACTTGGAGTACTAAATAAAATTCTGATCTTAAGATGGATAAAGTAACTGTAGAAAGGAAAATGTAAGTAATTAGCATTGTAACATTGCTTCTATCAGTGGAGAAACTGAAGTGTTAAGGAGTGTGTATGTAAAAAAAACATACATGAGTGGACATTGATTGGCCATGTTTGCATGTACTACTAAATTAACCCAATGAGTATCAGCAGAAAGGAGCTCAGGTGAAGTGTCTGCTTACACCATTTCCCATCTCTTTCTCCCCCAGCACCATGAGGAAGGGTAAACCAGATTTCAGTTTCACTGTATAAGAAACAGGAATTTTGTTTAGCCTTCTACAAAATAT
>NC_056524.1:185000604-185123743 GCF_019175285.1 Sceloporus undulatus
ACTTTGAAAATCTCCCTATTGCTGCATGGCCAGAAGGAAGAGGAGCTTGCCTGCAAAAGATATCCTCCCCATCATAACATCTTTACTAAGGACTGAAACAACCTGCAGGCATCTGACTAACATCTCTAATTTTTTCCCCTCCTGTTTGGTTTGTAACATCTTGGCTGATGAAGAAGCCCATGGTGCTTTGAAAGCTTGCAACAAGTATATTGTGCATTTCAGTTAGCCAATAAAGGTATCACTGATGTATTTTTGTTTGCATTTTAGTACCAGTCTGGGAGCATGAAAAGCAGACACTTGGCAACATCAGGGTTGCATAGTGTAGATATGCAGATGCAGAGTTACGAGTTCATTATGTTGTCTTGAATAGCAGTGTGGCACAAATGTATGCAACAACTGAATTCACATGCATAACAGCACCTCATGCACACATCTGATTCTGCGATCTTGAAGTGACTGTAGACATTTTACATCAGAAACAAATATCTAAGCACTTGCTCATAAAAACATAACATGTAAGATACCAATAGGATTCCATTATTGCCTTCCTCTGCTGCTTTTTAAAAAATCTCTGACGTGCACAAACTCACCTGTAGATCACTGACTTGCATGCAGTTCATAGAAATATTAATAGAAGTAACAAGCCAGTATACATTTTAGAAGCCTGCTTGTTTGCCCTAATATTGTTGTTGTGTGCCTTCAAGTCACTTCCAACTTATGGTGACCCTAAGGCAACCCTATCATGGGGTTTTCTTGGCAAGCTTCTTCAGAGGGAGGTTGCCATTGCCATTCTCTAAGGCTGAGAGAGTCTAACTGCCCAGTGCGTTTCAGTGGCCAGGCTGATATTTGAACCTTGGTCTCCAGAGTTATAATCCAACACTCAGACCACTACACTATGCTGGTTCCTACCCTAATATACCAAGGCTAGTATCCTGCATTGTGAGATGGAACTATAATAGTTTCCTGAGTTCCCCCAAACCACTTTTTCTCAGCTTCAGCCACCCAAATCTCACAATTTCTGTATCATCAGAGAGCAGGGCGAGCAGCAAGAGGCATTCTCAGAGACCTCTGGAGCTCCTTGGGAGGTCCCTGAAAATGATGCCATTGCTCTGTGTCCAGTTATAATAAAAGAACTGGCTGCTAGGCTGCTATTCTCCTTGCTGTCCAACAACATGTATATGGAAATGACTGAGTTTGGGAGGTTGGGAGTTGAGAAGAAATGGTTTAGGAAGGGGTTTTGGTCACTGCACATTTGGCAGAGAATTTCAACCTTCACAGTGACCGTGGTGTTAGCCATTGTAATTCACTAATAGGATGCCAGCCTTAATTTTGGAATTTGGGATAATGTGGGAACAGTGCCAGAGCTTTTAGACTGGCAGTCCAGGAGTATGGGATAGCAGCTGTTCTGGCCACTCTTCAGTGCTGCTCTTCAGTGCTGGCACCTTGGCAACTCTATCTATCTGCTCCCTCTCATGGAAGGAGGAGGAAAAGAAAAGAAGATGCTGCAGTGGTTCCTCTAGCTTCCCTCACACACTGCTGAGAGGGAGACAACTATGGGACAGAGGTCTGAGAAAATCACCTGTGCTGTCAGGTGATTCCTCACTGAATCAATGGTTGTTCAGTGAGACAGAACATAGATAAAATCCCATTAGTTCAGTAGGTGTATTCTAATGGGGAATAACAGTAGAATTCAGGCTGCTAAAGATGCAACAGGCTGAAAGGACATTCAGCTGTTGACATGCCCAGAGATGAAATGAAAGTCTGAAGCTACACAACACAGGAAGTGACCACTCTGGGTCTGATGAACCTGAACAGGGGTGTTGATGATATGGTGACTTGGAGGTCTCTTATTCATAGGATTGCTATGTCAAAGATGACTTGACAGCAGTTAACAATAAATGTGATACCATGTGCAATTAGCTGTTACATTCAGGTGCAATATGACTTACCTTTCTGTCTTTAAATGATATCCTAAATTGGTGGGTGGGTGAATGTTCCTGCATAGAATCATAGAATCTGTATAGAGAAGTGCTTTGTTTTTCTGAAAGATTACACAATTGATCAGCTATGCTATCATACTATTAACACAGCTTCTCCCTTCATTTCATCTCCATACGAGAAAAAACTCTTCCTGTTGAATTTCTTCCTATTACAAAGCTCTTAGAAGGCAGAGGAACCTTGCCACCAAAAAGCTGGCAACACTAAAACTGATGCAAGTAAACATGGAGAGCTAAACTGTTCCGCCAGGGGCATCTGCTTATTCCAAAATTCCTTCTGCCAACTCTGTTGGTTTCCAATGCAGGCACATTCTGACCCTTTTAATTTGGCTCCAGCAAAAGCTGTCATCAGTTGTATCCTCTCCCTGAACAAACAGCAGTGGATACAATTAACGCATCAGTGAGCATCTGCCATGTGATTGCTGGTAGGTCCCCAGGTGAGCATACAAAAGCCAGCTGAGCTCTAAAAGCCTGCCCTTCACCACTTGGAAACCAGAAACCTGCTCTGCTCAGGAAGCCTCATAATGCTCCCAGCATCATTGCCTTCTGTCACATGATCAGCTGCAGCCTTGTGTATTCATCAGATTGGAACAGCAGAGAGAAATTTTCCTACCCACCTGCTTGTGGGCAGAACAGCAGAAAGATAATGAAATATTTGAGCAAGTTGACAAGGAATGGGAATGTGATGGTGTGAAGGTATTTCAGCACATTCCCCAGGCATGACTGGCAGATGGAGCTAACAATTGCCACTTTAAAGACACATTTTCCTTGACATTATGGAAAGCCATGCGATTGGAGCAGGCAACCACAGTATTTAAGAGCGCATCCAAATTAATTGACCAGAAATAATAATTCCATTGCTGCACTTTTATAATATTTTTCATGTATCTTCACTGCAAGTTTTTGTTTGTTTGTTTGATATAAAAATGGGATAGAGGGAAAAGGGAAATGCATCTGGTCAGTTATACACAGTCATGTCCTCATTTTTCAGTGAAAATAATGAGACCTGCATTATCTATTTAAAAGGAAGAGTGTTAGGACCCAAAGTATAAAGCAGCATTACCTCTAGTTTTGCTAATGTGATTTTTAAAGAAGTTTTTCCAGGAGAATTTGCATTGTTCAAATACTTTGTTGCTTACAGAGCACGGACTCAAAAACAAAGTTGCTGGCTATTACACACAAATGAAAAATGAAATGTTAAATCATAATTGTAGAGAATGATTTGGCAAAGCTGTCCAAATCTTGGCATATGTGTGATATCAAACATGGAAGGCCTTTGTTTCAGTAATGTGTGTTTTCTTGATAAGAGGCAGAATAAAGTGACTTGTCTCTTTTTGGTGAAGGCAGATTGTTTGGCTAAGCTGTTTGGAAGCTAAAGGTGCAGGGCTTCTGCTGAGAAGAAGTGAGTCACTGACTTGGTTGGGGGCAGAGTTGGCAGTTAGCAGCTCTGTATAGCTGCTACTTGAGGACTTGTAACTTGGTGAACAGTACAAGGACGAGGTGTTTTGTATCGGTTATTCATGGGTGAGTTTCAGAGGGAGACTCAGAGTGCTGACACTCACTATAGAGAAAAACTGAGTCTGGATGGTGATTATTAAAACCCAGAATGGGCTTCTCAAAAACAAATCATGCCAGACTAATCTTCTCTTCTATTTTAAAAGTTACACGCTTGTAGATCAGGGGAATGCTGTAGGTGACATATATCTTGATTTCATGGAGCTTTTGACCAGATCCCCCATGATATTCTTGCAGATAAACTGGTAAAATTGGGACTAGACATTGATAGATTTTTACCAGTTTAACAGATTGAACTCAAAGAGTGCTCACATGGTTTCTCTTCATCTTGGAGAGAAGTGACTAATGGTGTGCCTCAGGGCTCTCTCATGAGCTTGGTGTTGTTCAGTGTCAGTGAATCAATGATAGTAGTTAGAACTAATCAGTTGGATTCAAACTAGTGTCTCATTTAACAATCACATTTCCCCCTCACCATACAAACAGTGTATTTACACAAATTGTAGACTAGCAAGATAGCAGTATTTTTCAGATATTGGAGCATGTGATATTTCACATATATATGCAGTTTATTAAATGTCTGAACATGGTACAACACACAGTGACATGTATATGAGAAAAGATTATCCTGTATACACAGTTCACAAGATCATTCAAATATCCAGATAGCTTTAAACAATACTTAAAAGATTTCTTTCAAATGAATATGCATGTGAACAAATATAAATAAATACATATTCCTATGTTACCTGCATACATTATCTAACTTTTCATAATAACTGAATATTTTTTTCACAATAAGCACCAAATTTGCATCATTTGTGGAATGATACATAGCAATTATAACCTTGCACATGTCTCTGGAAACTATTGTATCTTTTTGTTCTCTATATAAATTCTGCACCCTGAACAATTTGAACCCTGAAGTACTGACAGTGTGAACTTCAGGAAAATTACAGTTGGCTTCATTGCTTTATATTGTATTGTGAAATCAAAAGGGGGAAAAATTCAGGTGCTGATAAGTCAAGGAGCCAGTATGGTGTTGTGGTATGAGTTTTGGGCTATGGATGCATCTACATCCATGGTGGCGAACTCATGGCATGCAAAGCCATTTTTGAGGGCATGTGGAGAGATGGAAGGGTGGGGGAACAGTAGGAAAAGGTGTGTGCCTGTTTGTCCTCTTCCCCCACCCTCCTGTGCCTTTAGCTGCCTCTGGAGACAGCTAAAGGCCTGGAAGGGTGGGGAAGAGGGGGAACTGGCACACACCTGTTCTTCCTCTCCCCCTCACCCTCCCAGGCCTTCAGCTGTCTCCAGGGAAGTCCCGCCCCAGAAGCCCCTCAGAAGTTGGACGTCCCGCCCCCCTGAAGTCCCGCCCCTGAAACATCAAGTAACACCGAGTGCAGGAATGCCCTTGAGTTTGGGCACATGGTCTCTAAAAGGTTTACCATCATCACTGATTTAAACTGTAGAAATAATGCAGTTCAACAATACTTTAAGTGTGGTAGCATCATCATGTGGAATGCTGGGATTTGTAATTTTAGCATTCTCTGCCAGAGTGCTGGTATCTCACAAAACTACAAATTCCAGGATTCTGTAGGATGGAGCCATGGCAATTAAAGTGGTGTCAAACTGCATTATTTTTTAAAGTGTAGATGCACCCCATGACTCTGGAGACCAGGGTTTAAATGTGCACTCAGCCATGAAAACCCACTGGGTGAACTTGGCCAAGTCACTCTCTGTCTTAGAGGAGGGCACTGGCAAACTCCCCCTGAACAAATCTTGCCAAGAAAACCGTGTGATAGCCTTAGGGTTGTCATAAGTTGGAAATGACTTGATGGCACACAACAAGAAGTCAAAAAAGCAACATTCATTGGAGATTATCACATGGAGGAGGCAAGCGTCCTCCAATCGTTAAATTGTGTTAATTGCACTATTGGGGGGAAGATTATCACCCCCACAGCACTTATCCTGTTCTTTTCCAGGTCATAAACAGTAATGGAACCGTCATTCCGTTAATACTGGAGATTGTCACATGGAAGATGGATAGGGACGGATCACTCTCCTGTCCTTATTCTGTCCATGACCTAAGTGAAAGTGATTGCGCTTTCATCCGTCATGGTATTAATTGGTTAAGCCTTTAATACAAAAGACTGCAAATGATGGCTGAAAGGTAGGAAGGATGGGACAGGGATGGAACAATGATGTCCCATCCCTCATGTGATAATCTCCCCCTAATGAGGGGTCCATACCTGTTTATGGATGGGAGAAGAACCGGATAAGTGCGCAGGTGTGTGTTTATCTTCCAAACATATGATTAACATGATTTAATGATGGGATAAGGATGCTTTCCTCCCGTGTGATCATCTCCCTGGTAATTCCACTCAATGGTTCTTTCTTATATGCCAATGGATTGTCAGTGTTTACAGAAATTAATACATGATGGGATGGAAGTGCTATTCCTTCTGACTGAAGGAATAGAAGACCAGACAGAATTCTGTCTTGAGTCATATGGGGTCTGTAGTACTAGAAATGGCCTAAATACTCTAATGGCAACCAGATCCTGTCTGATCTTAGAATCTAAACAGGGCCAGCTCTGGTTAGTACTTTGATGGGAGACCATCAGTGACTACCAGGTGCTGTAGGCACTATATTTCAGAAAAAGGAACTGGCAAAACCACCTTTGAGTATTATTTGCCAAAGAAAACCCTATGAAATTCACGAGGTTGCCGTAAATCAATAGGTGACCTGGAATACACATCAACACAGAACTAGAAGTGCAAAAGGTGAGAGAAGACAGCAGAGTAGCAGCCAGCTGTAGCTAGGGATAGAAAAAAAAAACCTGTCTTTCCAAAAGTGGGATTTTTTGAATCTTTTGAGATTGACTGTAAGAAAAAAACACATCCTGAGGCTTACAGTGCATTTCAAGAAAAGAAAATGTTCACAAAACAGTATCTAAAATGTGAACAACTATGAATGCATAAAACTAGAAAATACAAACAAGCACTGTTCATTGAACAGCAGTGTGAGTAGCAGCAATCCATATTATGAAAAATGTGTACAAATGTACTCATATTTCCAAGTAAAACTCTCTCTCTCTCACACACACACACACACACAAAACCGTGCCATCCAGTAAGAAAGTAAACCCAGGAGACAATGCAAAAGGAGTTCAGACAAACACAAGTAAAATATTTTCCCATATCTAACAATAGCTATTCAGACAAAGCAGAAAAAAGACCTGAAGTCACAGAAGGCAGAAGGTGAGATGGTCCACAGAAATGGATAAAAATACTCCCATAGCAGCAGAAAGAACAGTAGAGAAAGCAGATTTGTTTGCTCGATGCAACTGAGCTTGGGTGACTGAATCTTCTGGTTTGGCAACAGAATTGGTGCCATAAACTACATAAGCATCTTAAGAAAACTGACCATCCAAGTTCATAGCTCTTAATCCACTCCTTTTTATGCAGATTTGAAAATCTTTAACTTGACATACTTCTCAGAATTCAGTGTAGATGCTCTGTCTGGTTTTCTTGGCCTGTAGAGGTGTTGATAGTTCATGCTTTTGAAACAAGCAAACAATAGTACTTATTAATTGTTTTGAACTTTTGCAAGAACAAGGGCATGAATAATGCTGAGACATTTGGAGAGTGGGAAGAGGGTTCAGAGGAGAGGGAGCGTGGAAATGCAAGACTGATGGGAGAGGAGCCAAAAATAATCTCTTATGGAGAGCTAATGCAGTCTCTTTTACATTGAAAGAGTTCATGTTAGAAATGCATTTGTTTTGTTACTGAGGTTTTCAACATGCTGGTGTATTAGCAGAGCAAGCATAATGTAGTGGTTTAAGTGTTGGACAAAGTCTCTGGAGATCAAAATTCAAATCCCTGTTTGGCCATGCAAATCCACTGGTTGACTTTGGCAAGACACTATCTCAGCCTCAGAGGAAGGCAAAAACAAGCCCTCTCTGAACAAATCTTGCTGAGAAAAACCTGTGATAGGTTTGCATTAGGGTCACCGCAAGTTGGAAATGACTTGAAGGCATACAACAACAACCAAGTGTCTTAGGCTTCAGAGACCACTCTGTATGCAGTAGATGAATAACTTTTCTTTCTTTTTTTTTTAAACAAAGGGGCTGTACAGATGGGTGGCATGTAGCCTCCCCTTTTAGCCCTGGATCATTGCAATGGCAACCACATGCCGGGGCAACGATCTGCTTCCTATAGGGAGCAAAAAGAAGCTGCTCTAAGCAGCTTACTGGAAGGGGTGTCATAAACGCTGCGGTGCGGTGTCATGATGCTCCTTCCATCCAGTGCTGTTTGGGCGCTGCACCCAGTGCATGCCATCATTGCACACACCATAATGGTGCCTAGGTGGCGTAGTAAGGGCTTGGAGTGTGGGGACACTCAGCCCTCACTGTGCCTACAGGCTGGCACAAAGTGTCAGTCTGTAGAGCCCCAAAGACAAATCTAGCTATTTTTGTTCTCCATCTTCCTTACATAGTTAGTTGATCCCTATATTGGGTAGAGAGTGCACACGTTTCTATTTTAAAACTTGGCAGAGGCTATGTGGATCCTGTTAAGTATTCCTCACTTGTCTGTACTCTTGAAGATATTTATAGCATTACATGTCTTCATGGGAAGAGGAAAATGAATGAAGATAGGACTTTTTTTTCCTTTCCAGGAACAAGAAAGCACAAAAATTTAGGTGACAGAGGCTGCTGCCCTATGCAAGGGTGACTGGGAGCAAACCCTGTTGAACAAAATGTGATTTTAGTTCCAAATGTAGAATCAAGCTGTATGCAACATTTTATTTGCTTTCCCAGTTTTCACGTAATTTCTCTGTGTCATTGCTTGAAGGGTATGGAAAAGCCAATGATTAACGATCACTTCATGAAATGAATCTTCAACTGAGTTTTATTTTTATAATTCCTTCCTTATTATTTGTATTTCAATGCTTTAGTAAATTGAAAGGTCTGGGGACTTGGTGTTTTGGATTACAACATCTTGTTGGTATGGCTCTTAATTATTACTTGATCTCTCTCTCTATACACACACACACACACACACACACACACACACACGTATATCAGCTGGAAATATCAGTTTTAGCTGAGAATTCAAAAGTCTGTTGGATGAACATATCTAGAAGAACACAGATGTTGGACCTGTACTTATGTCATGGGTAGGGGACTTGTTGCCTTGCAGATGTTGGATGGAGGGATGCAATTTTTCATTTCATACTCAAAGGAAGTAATTGTAGCAATTTTCTTACTGTTCTAAGAAAGTGTTTGAAAACTGTACTGTTTTTACAGACTTTGCCATTTGAAACTTATTTGGTGCAAAATTATTCTGCATCTAATGGTCAACATCAGGGCTTATTTGGCACAAAATTTGCATGTCCTTTGTGCGTGTGTGTGTTCATGTGTATAGAAAGCAGAATTTTCTAGACAGGAACCAGCATTTTCTGTACATAAAATAAAGTGTCTACGCATAAATATTATTTTCACCACAGAAAATTCTGTTTCCTGTGCAAAAAAGGAAAGAAAAATATCATATGTGAATTTTGCATAAAATAAGTGCCAAACTGTGAAAAGTGTTGTTAGACTTGGATTTTCTTCATTATGGTTTTCCTGCACTTGAGAAACATAATGTTTCATATCCATGATTTGAATATTTTGGAATATTTTTCCATCCCTAGTTGGATGACAACTCCCATGATTACTCACCATTGGCTGTGCTATGGGAGTTGCGTTCCAGCAGCATCTGGAGGGTGGTAAGTTTCCCATCCCTGTTCTAGGCTATGATCCTTCCATTGAGTTGATGCACTTATTGATGAATTAAGTTCTTAACTGAGCACCTATCGAGGCTTTAGGATGGGATGGGGTTTGTAGTGTGGCAAAACGCGAACTACTATGATGTGTTAGTTTTAGGTGTTTCATTATGGGTTGGCAGTAGAAAATGGCCCTAGAATGGTACTAATGTTGGAAGTTTTTTGTGGGAGGGCTTTGAGGGAGTGGCAGGAAGTTTCCGGAGCCACAAAAGCTGACTTTGTGGAGGCAGCATGTGGTCCACAAGACACAATTTCCCCACTCCTGTTGTAAACATTTTTTTTAAAAAAATGTTTCTAATATATCACTTAACGTAGTGAAGGAGGATAAAGCCCTAGGCTGTAGCCACACTGCAGAAATAATGCAGATCGACACTGCTTTAAATGTCATGGCTCCATGAGTTCTCTGACAGAGAAAGTTAAATATCTCACAAAACTACAGATCCCAGAATTCCATGGCATTGTACCATGACAGTTAAAGTAGTGTCAAGCTGTGTTCATTCTGCCATTTAGATGCAGCCCTAGAGGCATTTAAAAAGTTCTAATAAACATTGTGAACAGATGGGAAGCTCTTTCACACTACATATTAATAGGGCTATTCCACTTCAGCTGCTATAGCAATATCCTGTGGAATTCTAGGAAATCAGCACTGTCTTATCTTTGTGCCCATGCTATGTTCTCCGACTCTCTTTTTAAATAAAGTACTGCAAGGTGTATTTATTTTTGTATGCAGATAAAAAGTATTCTATCTAATATGGCAATTATAGGCAAGTGAATTCTTTCTTCTGTCTATATACCTAGTTGAAGCAACTCAAATATATTCTCAGGGAAGATATTAATACCATTAATTATCCTAAATTAATTAACACACCAGACTCCTGAGAATTCTCCAGAGCGATCAAATAATATCCAGTGGGATTAGAGGACAAAAAATGTCTTTAACTTCACCAAAAACATTGAGAGACAGAAAAACAGTTCTTGCTTAGAATGTGAATGTGTGGGGTTGAGGTTAAGAAAAAGGTACTATTGATTTTCTCCTCCTCTAGTTGCCAAAATGTAGAATGAGGGAAGTGAGTTCACAAGCATGGCCTTGTTTTAATCTCTGTTGAGGATAGAAGGATATCCCCACCATCTCTCTCTTCCTCGGCCTTCTGTCATTGCATTTCCAGCTGTGTCTACTTCCTGTTTTCCTCTTCTGCCCTTCTGACCAGTTACTCTGTTCCTCTTTTTGCTGCAAGCAAAGTAGACATAGCTTCTCCAGCAAGAATCCCAAGGTCTCTGTTGCCTTTTGTCATAAGGGCATTTCCTTAATTTTCCTTATTTTTCTTACACATGTGAATGGCACAGAGACCTGTCTATAGGGAGCTTCTACCTTCACCCAAGAATCTCCTCCCCTCCCTGTGAACAACCACCACAGTGTAGACCAGTTGTTTGAGTGAATACAGATGTGCATTAGCATCTTTTCAGATGATTGCTTTTAGGAAAGGGGAAGGCAGCAATGAGAGAACTAGAAAAATCCTGAAGTGTAAAGATACACAACTGAACATGCTAGAATCGTACAAGCTATTGTATTTCCTATTCCTATTATGGATGCGAGAGCTGGACAGTGAGAAAAGTGGATAAGAGGAAAATAAATTCTTTTGAATTGTGGTGCTGGAGAAGATTGCTGAGAATACTGTGGACAGCTAAAAAGACACACAAATGGGTCCTAGAACAGATGAAACCTGACATCTCCCTGGAAGCTGAGATAATAAAGTTGAGATTAACGTACTTTGGCCACATCATGAGCAGGCACGACTGATTGGAAAAGACAACAATGCTAGGAAAAGTGGAGGGATGTAGAAAGAGAGAATGGATCTATTAAATGGATGGAATCTATTAAAGAGGTCACTGGTATGAATTTGTAAGACCAAAACAGAGAAGTGGAGGATAGGGAGTCATGGATATGTCTCATCCACAGGTTGCCATGAGTCAGGATCAACTTGAAGGTGGTTAACAATAACAATAATATGTGTCTGCTTCTTCGCTGTTGTAGGGGATGCATGTGGCTTTCCCCAAAACATTGCTTTATTAATGGAGGAAATAAAATTTGGTTAGCACTGTATATGCAGCAGTGTGCTGTTCCTGGGGAAATATCATTTTCCCCAAACAAGCTAATGATTCAATTGGTATCTTTACCCAGGGTAATTTTTTGTTATGAACGTTATACGTTTACATTGGAGTCTGCCTGTGACATCCCTAGTGAGAAATGGCACAAATGTGCCCTAATAATAAGGCTACAAATTACCTAGAAAGAAAAACTGCCCTGGCCTGTCTCTGTGGCATTAAAAGAAAGGAGAAGGGTTTTTAAATAAATACTTACAAAACGAGAACAGTAATACACATAATCAATATAAATATTTGACATTCAGTTTTGTACATTGGCTGGTTCCTATCAAACTAATCTCCAGTTTGTGGCAAAAGGTATTTCTGAACCTTAATACAGAATATGACTTCTGATTACAAAGTGCCATGACATTTCTATAAGCCCTAACTTGCTTCTTTGCAACCTGTAGCTGTGATTCCACCCATTTTATATCACCTCTCTTACAGCCAGCAATCTCACCACATAGGCACACAGCTTTCATGTGAATTTGTTGACAACTGTGAGAGGAATCTAACAGAAAATCCAAGATAATGTGTCAAAATCTATGGATAGTTTTTTTCTTTTGAAAACTGACGTAATTTACATTTCCCCGTGTTTTACCAAATGTCTTGCGGTGTGTACAAACCATGAACAGTGTTTTAATGAAGCACAATGCTATATTTTATTAAAGAGTTAGAGTGATTCCCAGGATTGTAACTGAACTAAAAGCAATCCATCAGGATTGGACCCACATTTCATCTAGTCTAGCATCCTGTCACCAATCAGTTGCTTATGGCAGCTTAAAAGCATGAATTTAGCCAGGCTGGGAAGGGTTGGTGGGAACTGAAATCCAACAAAATCTATAGTTCTTTGTGGGTTTTTTAGGCTATGTATTCTAGAATTTATTTCTGATGTTTCACCTGCATCTGTGGCTGGCATCTTCAGAGAATGATGGCATGGGGTGTGTGTGTGGTATATATATATTGTGTGACCCTTGGTTGACAGGAAGTGATTTACATGGACATTGTGTTTGGTGGTCCCTATGTAGATTTCCACAGCTGCACGGTATGCAGTAAACTTCTGCGGCCACGAAAGGAGCTCTCTTCTCCTTCAGTGAGCACAGCAGTTGTTGGATTTTCTTTGTTGGTAACTTGTGGTGAGGCAATGTTCAAACAGGGCTGTGATGTCTACTGGAAAAAATTCTTGGATGAGTGCCATAGTGTCATCATTCTCCCAGCAGACAAAGGCAATGGCACACTAATAATGAAAACAGAACAATACAAACAAACAAACAAACAAATCAAGGAATTCCTGGATCCTGCAATATACAAAAAACTGAAACAAGACCCAACCAACAAAATCACCAGGAAAACAAATGCCTTTGATCAAGAATTTCTCACTTCAGTAACAACACACCAAAGTTTATGCACACCTGAGGCTCTCCCACTAAGACTTTATGGATTTCCCAAAATCCACTCAGACCCATAGTGAGCGCCACTAGATTATTCTCCATGTATGACTTGGCCAAGTTTCTGGCAACACAGTTACAACCCTATACAGGGCAATCGTCCAACTACATCAAGGACTCACCTCACTTCATAGAAGAAAATCAGTAACCTCGAATTAAAACCAGAGACAGACTAATCAGCTTTGATGTGGTCTCCCTGTTCACCCCGTTTGAACATTGCATCACCACAAACTACTTCCAGTGGGATAATGGATTCTACAAGCAGAGAGATGGGGTAGCCATGGGAAGCCCTCTGAGCCCCATGACAGCAAACATTTACATGGAATACTTTGAAAAGCAAACCGTGGAAACAGCACCAAAAAAACCCCACAACATGGTTCCAATATGTGGATGACACTTTCGCCATTTGGAGCGACAGAGAAGAAGATCTGACCATGGTTTTGAACCATCTGAATAACATGCACCTGAACATCCAGCTCACAATGTAAAAAGAAAAGGAAGGAACATTGCCATTCTTGGATATCTAGGTCATCCACAAACCAAACCAACGATTAGGCCACATGGTATACAGAAAACCTACAACACAGAGACAAATATCTCCACAAGAACTTCAACCATCACCCAGGACAAAAAAGAATCACAGTAAAAACACTGGTAGATGGTGTGAAGAAGGATCTGTGAACACCACTTCCTGGAAGATGAACAGAAGCATCTAAACTGGGCTAATGGTTTCTCCAGCTCAGACATCAGAAGAGCTGCCAAGCCCAGAAAAAAACACAGGAGTGGAAAAAAAAAAACCACCACCAAAGGGAAGGTATTTTTTACCATACATCAACGGAGTCACAGACAGAATAGGCAAACTGGTGAGGAAACACAACCTCCAAATGATCTACAGACTGACCCAAGAAAATCCAGCAAATGCTGCACTCAGCAAAGGACAGGAGAGACCCTCTCACAGCCGCAGGAGTTTACCACATACAGTGGTACCTCGGGATACGAAATACCCAGGTTACGAAATTTTCGGGATACGAAAAAATCCCATAGGAAAACATTGTTCCGGGTTACGAATGTTTTTTCGGGTTACGAAAAAACTTTTGGTGCTTTTTTCGGCTTTTTCGCACGGAATCGCGGCTTTTCCCCATTAGCGCCTATGGCAATTCGGCTTACGAAGGCTTTTCGGGTTACGAACGGTGCCACGGAACGAATTAATTTCGTAACCCGAGGCACCACTGTACTGTGCAGCTGTGGACAAGTCTACATAGGGACCTCCAAACACAGTGTTCAAACAAGAATCAAGGAGAGAGACACTGCAGACTGGACCAGCCAGAAAAATCAGCAGTAGCAGAACACATTATAAACCAACCTGGGCCACAGCCCTGATCCAGCAAGGAAAGGGGTGGCTGCAAGCCGCTCCAAAGGGGTGGTCTGTTGAGCACCTTAGTCTGTCATTCTATGCACACTTGTTTGGGAGCAGTGGTACAACTAGATAATTTTAGATCCTGGACAATGATCTTAATAGTTGTCCATGTCCATGTAAAGCACACACCTAACACTTCCCCCCTTTCTTTGTCCAGTAAAGTTTCACACTTTATAAATGCTTCCACATTTCTCACACGTTAGAACATTAAAAAAATAAAAATAAAAATAAACCCAACCCAAACTTGTTTCTTAACCCAGGTGGGTTGGTTTTTAAAGGACATACTCAGCAAGTTTAGTTTCACATATTAAATTCCCTTAAAACCTAGCACTTCAGAAAATTAATGGAATTTGCTCCTGCAGTTCTGATGCTGAATACATTTACTTGGGAGAAAGCACCATCTTGTTCTAGAAAAGGGTACAGTGTGACCCCCATATCCGTGGTACTGGTACCTGCAGTTTTACCTACCAGCGTCTGAAAAGATAATGTCCCCCTAGGCATTTAGAGGTCCTCCAGTGCAACTCTGTGGTCAACTTCCAGGAGTTTCCTATGTAGTAGTCAAAGATGACTCTGCTCATTCCAAGATCAGACAGAATCTGATGCTTTGGCTTCTCTTATCCCTTGGTAATTGTGTTTTATTATTTCTCCACCATATCATTTTGGAAATGGAGTAATCCTCATCTTTATGACATAGAGAGGCAAGGAAATGATGTATCATGGAGCATGCAGAACCTATACAGATATAGGAATTTCCCAGGGAAGAAAAAGAGGAGATGAACTATTGGGTTTTTGAAAGGTCGAATGTTAAAGTTCCAGTCTAGTCTGAATCTGAATCTGAAGTTTTATCTAGGAAAGCATAAAAGAGCTCTGTTTTCAGTGCTGGTCCTCTATAGAGGTTTTTGTTGTCCTTCCATTGTATTTGCTGTCAGTTGTGTAGGCATCAGGATGATAAATAGAGGCTGTTGGCTTGCCACTTGATTAGATACAAGTACAGGATGTTTTCTAAGAAGGTTAAGAAGAGATTTGTTTTCAAACTGGAATCTTTGATTTTGGTATAGCAGGGATCATTGATGGAAAGTTCCTAGCAGAAAGAGATAAAGCACTCAGTTCTTCCCTGTAGAGGACAATTCTATACCTGATTTGAGAAACAATGCCGAGGAAAGAATTTAAGTGTCAGTGTATGTAAACATGTCTCAGTGATTTCAGTTAAAGAAAAAACAGATTGAAGCAGCACTATCTTCTTCAATATAGTCTAGTGGGCTTAAGTACCCCAAAGGCATCCCATCCCATCTGATTTTTGGAAGGTAAACAGGGTCATCCCTGGTTAGCAGTTGTATGAGAGACCACCAATGAATACCAGGTGCTGTGTAGGTTATATTTCAGAGGAAGGAACTGACAAAACCCCCTCTGAGTGCTCTTTGCCTATGTAAATTCTATGAAATTCATGAGATGACAGTAAGTTGACAGGCAACTTGAAGTTGATAGGCAAAACAGACAGGCTGAAAAATGCAGTTTTTGGCTGCATTTGGGGCACAGCAATGATGCATGGCCCTGAATGCGGTGGGAAACTGTGCCAGACCTGCATCATCTGAAAAGAACCAGGCCAAAAAGGAACAGTAAAATACTACTCCTTTTGCTGACCTGGTTCAAAACCATGGTAGTGACATGGATTGAGGTTGGGCGTGGGCAGTTGCTATGGCCCCGGCACAGATGTAGCCCCAACATAATTCTTTCAGCTCATCTGTTTCAGGCCATACACACATTTAGTCTAGAGTTACCATGGCACATGACTAAATTAGGAATCAGCTATGGAGTCATTATACAGATATGGGTTCCAGTCCCTTAAAATGGTATGGAAAAACCTTGTGTCTATCATACTTAATATTTCTGATCTGTGTTGCATAAATATTATATCACAGTATATGAGTAATTGTGTACAGTTGTATCTACCTGATTTTCATATGGCTTTTACAGAAGCCGGCCTTTTACACAGATAATTAAGTAATATCAAACCTTTAATGTACCAAGCAGTCAAACTATATTACATTTCAAAGAGAAGAAACTTTGCATTAAGCAGAATAATAATTTAGATACAGGAAAGACCTAAATTGTGAAAACCATGTGCTTTCTGTTGTTGGCTAGTCTCATAAATCATTGTGCTTCCCAAGTGCTGATATCTGCACATGCTCCACAGATTCCTCAATGTAATTAGCTTTTTAGCCATTCCAGAAATGTTCACTGATTTCAGTGCTGGCTTAGAATTGCTGCTGAGGAGATTTATAGCACAGCAGTACTAGAAAATGTCACAAAGGAGCAATGGATAATATAAATAAAATGGTAGCAGAAGGTATACGGGTGAGCACATCATACCCCTCCCCTTATCCATCCATCCATGTACATACACACATACGCTCCAAACCTACACAATTATACAGTAAGTCTGAAATATAGCTATGGAAGAGTAGCTGTTGTCATTAATCGTTGTTAATGAGATCTCTGGATAATATCTCATCTTAACACTTTGTCAAAAATGACTTGAGTACAAAATACTTTGTCCCTTATGGAAGGCAGCTGAAAATAACCGTATATCTATATCTTTTCCTAACTCATTGTTTGAAGTGAGTCATCTAGGAGATCTTAACCAGATGAACATTCCCACAAAGGGTTTATCCTTCTTTAGAAGCTCTTGTATTGGGAAAGAAAATGACAAAAATATAGACTTCTCCAAGATAAAACATGGCTCAAGGCTGCTGCTGCTGCTATTGCTGGCGATGATTACAGTAACAGTTATTCTTTCATAATTGTATTTTGGCTTTAGCTTACAAGTCTATCACAAAAGGGACCATGTAGCTTGGGAAAAGTTACATTTTTGAATGGCAACTCCCAGAATCCCCCAACCAGATATAATTTAAAAAAACCCAACAACCATCTACTGCCAAGATCCTGGTCCATGCCCTAGTGATCTCACGACTTGATTACTGTAACATCCTCCTGGCTGGGCTTCCTCTTTCTCACCCCCGTCCTTTAATCTCTGTTCAGCATTCAGCTGCACGCATTATCACTTCCACCCACCGCTCTGACCACATCTCTCCTGTGTTGGCATCCCTTCACTGGCTCCCTCTCCCTTTCCGCATTCAGTATAAGCTCCTGCTGTCGACATTAAAAGCCCTCCATGGACTGGCCCCTCCTTACTTATCAGACCTTCTTTCTCCTCACCTTCCCACCAGGGCCCTCCGTTCTGGTAGTCAAGGTCTGCTGTCCCAGCCCAGGATTTCCTCTGCCCCATCTCGGATTCGCCCCTTTTCACTTGCTGCCCCTCACTCCTGGAACCTTCTTCCCCCACAAGCAAGAGCCATCACTTCTTTAACCAGCTTCAAAACGGAGTTGAAAACCATCCTGTTCAGAGAAGCCTTCCCAGGCATTGCATAATTGTCGCTTCCTATTTTATGTTCTTTTGGTGCCTGTTTATCAAACCATTTCCTGTATTGCTATGTACTGTATATGTATTATCCTACTTGAGAGTATGTATTTTCCCTGGAAAATGATTAACCATCCATTATGAAGCCAAGCCCTCCCTCCAGTCCATCTGCCTTGGTCCAGGCCTTGGAGGTAGAGAGGAACTGCTGGACCTCTTACCCTTTCCCTCCACCGCTCCCTTCTCCTTCTGTGTCATGTCTTTTTAGATTGTAAGCCTGAGGGCAGGGATCCGTCTAACTAAAAAGATTGCATGTACAGCGCTGTGTAAATTTACAGCGCTTCATAAATAAAGGTTGTTAATAATAATAATAATAATAATAATAATAATAATAATAATAACCCTGAGCTTGAAGTAAGATTATATAAGAGAGAAAAAATGGTATTTACTCTTCTTAAGACGAATTGTGAGTCTCTTCAGTGTTGACTTTTGATTCTTTAAGATATAAAGCCCCATGTATCCTGTAGTCACTTTATGAGACAGCAGTTACAGAATGTTTTTACTCCTTAGTAACTGGTATTTCTGATATAGCTCTTCTTTGCTAATAAATTGCCTTGTTCTTATCTATGGATCACATAGATATAATATAGTCTTGGATGGTCTTTTTCACTGATATGCCCCAAACTGGAATGGATTCTAGAGCCTATTGAGTTCTAGGTATATTTCAGTTGTTCAAGGTTTCTGTGGAAATGTGTTCTGAGAAAGCCAATTGGGACAAGTCAAAGAATGACATTGGCAGCATCCCAGTTGTTATTAATGGAGAAAGGTTTGCCAACTGAATTTTCTAAAAATCTGAACAAGTGTTTGTGGCCCACTCTGCTTGGAAGCTGTTTGCAGTTCAGTATGTAGTAATGACTTTGATATGCTCCTTGTCTGCAGATACCATACCTCCTGTTCATCATCTTTTCATGAAACTCAGTGACATGTTGATTAGCAAAATGCTTCTCATAAAGAAAATTACTTTAGAGCAGTGGTCCCCAAACTATGCTCTTTAAGGAATTTTGGAGTTCAGTTCCCAGAATCCCAGCTATTGGCCAACAGGGCTGAGGCTTCTGGGAGTTGAAGTCCAAAATTTCTTAAAGGGCACAATTTGGGGACCACTGCTTTAGAGAGAAGACCAGATAGATGGTCATTGTGCCTGAAGGAAGAGGCTCCTCCCTCTTGTAACTGTCATCTTGGCCTCAGAGGGAGCAATCAGGCAGACCCAGCAACATCAGGGACTGCCTGAAGGACGAGACTTCTCCCTCCTTTAACTGTCACCTTGTATTTGTATTGTATTCAATTTTTACTGTACACCATTATGATCATTGCGGAATAGCGGTCTATAAATAAAATGTATTATTATTATTATTATTATTATTATTATTATTATTATTATTATTATTATTATTATTACAATAAGGCTGTACAAACAGCCCGTTCAGGGGCAGCTCTGTGCTGCCTCCTGGAAGCACTGGGTTGGGGACGTGGCAGTTGCATGCCACGCCCCCAACCCAATGCAAAAAGAAGCCAGGAAACACAGCTCCTATTTGTGCCCTAGAAAGGGCGCCATAAGGGCTGCGGTGCTGCCTTATGATGCCCCTTGTGCACAGCGCCGTTTGGACTCTGCGCATGATGGGTGTCATCATGGCGCTCACCGTCTGGTCGGACACGTGCCAAGATGGTGTGCGGTAGGATTTGGGAGTGTGTGAATGCTCCGCCCTACCACAGTCCTAGTTTGCAGTCAGGCCAGCACAAAGTGCAGGTCTGTACTGCCCCAATGCCTGCAGAAAGCTGCAACATGCCTACGTATACTGGACACTATGAAGTGTCCTCAGTGAGTGCTGTCCTCCTGCTCAATGTCCTGGCAGGGCATTGCCATCATTGTGACTGCTGAACAGAGGTTAGCAAAGTCACTTTTAGGTCTAGAACTCCCAGATTACCTCAGCTAGCTTTTGGAAAACAAAAAAATAGTTTTCCCAAGCTCTGTTGCTGAAATACTGTACAGCACTTTAGAAATATGATAAGCAACCTTGCAAACCAGGTCAAACTACTAGGCCATCAAGCTCCATAGTTGTTTAGCCATAATTGGTATGGTTTTAACTTGGGTTCTGCTACTCACAAAACATGTATATATCCACTGGCTGGTAGCCCTTCCCCTGTAGACATGTTTATTGATTACATTTTAATGATTTCATTTTATTGATTTCATGCTAGAGTATGTCCAGCACATGCTGACCAAAATGGTAAAGGGTCTGAAAACCGTGCCCTATGAGGCGTGGCTGATATGTTTAGCCTGGAGAAGAGAGGAGCTGATATGTTTAGCCTGAAAAAGTGAGGATTAAGGAGTGACATCACAACCAAGTTTAAATATTTGAAGGGATGTCATATTGAGGATGGAGCAAGTTAGTTTTCTGCTGCTCCAGAAACTAGGACACGGAGCAATGGATGCAAAGTACAGTCATCCCTTCAGATTTGCAGGGGATCTGTTCTGCACCCCCCCCCCCCCATGAATTGGAAAAATTGCCGATATTGGGGTCCCGTTGATTTCAGTGCCTGTGTGTGCCACAGGTGCATGCACCACTTTGTTCCCTCCCTGCTTGCTGTCCATGAGTAATCAGGACCACAGATCCCAAGACCACGAACAGGGAGGGATGACTATACAGGAAAAAAGATTCCACCTAAACATTTGGAAGAACATCCTGAGGGTAAGAGTTGTTCAATAGTTCAACACTGCCTCAGAGAGTGGTGGAGTCTCCTTTGGAGGTTTTTGAAGAGAATCTGGATAGTCATCTGTCAGGAGTACACTTTTATTATGCATTCCTTCATGTCAGGGGGTTGGGCTGGATGGCTCTTGTAGTCTCTTCCAGTTCTGTGATCTTATCCAAAATAACTGTTAGCCAGTTACAGAAGACTGAAAGCAGTAAAGGTGTGTACTAAACAACAATAGTGATGCAGTACCCATCCTGGTTTCAGTCCAGTGCAATGCCAGCCTCTTAACCAAGAGCAAGGTATACTGTTCATCCAACAGTAGTCTCTTATATGTTGTTTACTTTGTCCCAAAGAAATATATGTAACTGAGGGTGTTTCTGTCTAGCTGACCTGTTATCTTGACATGAGCACCATGTGTTTCACCATTATGATGGACCATAACTGTCAGGTAGAGGCTAGCAGTTGTATTTTGTCCAGGGTCATGCAGCTGTGACAAGGAAAGACAGTCAGAACCTCTGAGTATCCTATCCCTCTATCATCTTGTATTTTCCATGACTGATGTGCTTATGGCCTTTCTCTTCTTTGAGCCACCACTTGTGCTGATGTAGTTAGATAAGCTAGTGCACCAACATGGTTCAAACAAGAATGCTGCAAACTGATTATTAGATAACCTCTTTTTTACTGTGTATTTTTATGTAAGTGAAATAATAGGCACAAAACATTGCACACTGAAAGGAACTAAATCCAGAGAAGTAATTGAACTTTAACATTTCCTGTAAGATTTTCTTGTTCCCTCTGCTTTCCTTTTAAGTAGGTTCAGCTTATTTAGATGGTAATCATAGGTTTTCAGTGAGCTGCAAAATAAATTGAGATAAAGGTCCAATGCTCTAAATAGAAGATTTCAGCAGATATTATGTTAATTTTGGCCCTACATCTTTTATGTAAGACTCAAGGTACACATTGAGTGTGTGAGAGTTCTTTAAAGAGAAAAGCTTGACTTGTACCAATTTAGATAATTGTCCCTTGTCATCAATCCCTCATGGAAATTGTAGGGATGGTATCCATGTCCATGTTGTTTTTACTTTTCAATTAGATTGTCAACAGATGCTCTCGTGTAGGTGTAAGGGCGGGAGTGAGAAACAGTGGAAGGCAATGTTTTCTGGTGTCAGATCAACAAAATGCTTTCAGCTAAAAGGACTTATCTCATCATGAGCCTTGTTTACTTGCTTGTATGCATACTAACTCAGGAGAGTAGCAAGGAGGGTGAATGCATTAGTCCTGTCCCTTTCTGTCACCATTTCCATCTCCTCATGTAGACAACAACTTTCTGCAAAGGAGAGTTTCCTTTCCTCTCTCTCCATCATTTGGAGCATTGATTTTCCAACATTCTGAACTGCGCACAAAGTTTCTGCTACTGAATGAGCAGTAGAATACAAGATATGCTATTGCACAGGTGTGCAAGGCAAGATTGGTGGTGGAGGTCTCTCTCTTTGCTCCTGCACAAACTAATGTTCCTTATTTGCTCTGAGTGATGCAGATATGATAATCTGTGGAACTCCCCCCCCCCCATTTGCAGTTCCAGTTATGCATCATACATAAAATTACTAATTAAAATTGTGTTTGAGATCCAGAAATATATTTTGCATTAATAACTACCATATATCTCCTATGTAACCCCTAATAGCCAAATACACAGGCAGTGGCATTATCTTCAGGGAGTTCTGGAAGACTCCAGTGACATCTGGGAGAATGTCTGTTGCTTTTTTGTCCAGTTGTGGGGAAATAGATGGATTCCTCTCTGCCACTTCTTCTGCTCTCTATCATCCAGAAAATATCAATTTAGGGTTGGGGCTGCAGGAGAAAAGGTGGGATTTTTAGGCGGATTTTGGTCATTTAGCTTCTCCTAGATCACTGTTCTTTTAATCCTGTTAAGAAATGACTTCATAACAGCATGCTGTTAGTCCTGCTTCCAAGTGCAATAATACATTGATTATATTCATTTGCCTCAACCTACAAAGTCCTTAATAATGTATCATTCTTGCTTAAATTTTCTGGGATAATTTTTTGTGGGGTTTTTGGGCTATGTGGCCATGTTCTAGAAGAGTTTCTTCCTGATGTTTCACCAGCATCTGTGGCTGGCATCTTCAGACCTTTTCTGGGATCATCTTCCTACAATGCAGGCTGATAATTTATATCCACTGCTTAAGTGAACCCCTGAATATTATTGGCCTGATATTAAACATGTCTACATTTTGTCTTTTCAAAAATTCAGCTAACTTGATGAAAAGAAAAGGTTCTTTCCAATACAATACAATGTTAAGGAAAAAGCAACATGGGATATACAGTAAATGAAATAAAACATGTATGTGAGAGTCAGGGTGACTCAGCAGAAGCCAATTGAGAACCACACAGGTGTAAATGGTAATACAATTAACAAGTCCTGAATGCCAAGGACAAGAGATGCAAAGTGGATAATTGGACACACCTGACAATTGTTAAGTGGTCAAGGCTGAGATGATGAAATCATTAATTGTGGGATGAATAAAGAGAACCAATGAGAATGATGTACACGCCTACTGGGTGGAAACAGACAACAGTGGGTGGTACCATGCATTGACTATAATAATGACTATGCATCCCAATGTATTTTGTGGGTTGTAGAGTGGGTAGTAGTAGTGGATAGTGAGGAGTAGAGTATTGTTGTGTTGGATAGTTTTGGAGCTGTATATAGTAGAATAAAGTAGATCTTTTATTTAAGTCTACTGAGTTGTCTGGTGTCTTGGGTGAAGCTACAAGAACCAGGAGAACAAAAAAGCAAAAGGCTTATATTTCTAGGATACTCAGGGAACAGTTACAAGTTTCTTATGAGAGGAAAAGAGATACAGTATTCAAGGTCTGCAAATTTTGAGAGACATGCTGACTGGGACAAGCTGCATGCCAACAAGGAAGTGTTCTTGAGGTTAGGTAGCTCAAGTGAGCAGGAAGCACAGACTGAACCAACTTCAGGAAACGGAGGGGTTTCAGTCAAGCCAGAAGCCTCTACTAGCAGTAGTGGTAGTACCTCAGATGGGGAGACACAAACAAGACCAGTAACAACTAGGATGACAGAGGACAAAAGATTTAGCAGAAAGACAACATCTTCTAGTGCAGACAGTGATGAGGAGAGAGGCAGAGCGACAGAATTCATACCCAGACATAGTCACAGAGTTAGAAAGTCACCAGATAGGTTTGTTGTGACGCAGGCAAGAGCTTGTACAGTTGTAGAAGAGCCTGAGAGTTTTGAAGAGTTAGAAACCTTTTCTAGGGAAGAACAGGAAAGATGGTGTGAAGCAATGGAAAGTGGATTTAGTTGCTTGGTGAACAAGGATGTGTTTGAAATTGTTAATAGACCTAAGGATAAACCAGTGATAGGTTGTAAATGGGTATATAAGAGAAAGGAAATGCCTGATGGAAGCATTAAGTACAAAGCAAGATTAGTAGCTAAGGGTTTTGCACAACAGCAATATGAGAATTTTGACAAAACTTATTCTCCAACAGCAAAGCCAGAAAGTTTGAGAATGGTGTTAGCTGTAGCAGCAAGAAGGAATTTAATAGTAGAGCATTTTGATTTTGAAACAGCTTATCTAAATGCAAACTTAGATGAAGAAATTTTTATGGAACAGCCACAAGGGTTTGAGGAGAATGGAAGTCAGAAAGTTTACAGATTGAAGAAGGCATTGTATGGTTTGAAACAAAGTGCCAGAGCATGGAATTTGTGTATTAATGACGAGTTGGTTAAGTTAGGATACAAGAGAAGCGTGGCAGATGCTTGTGTGTATACAAAAGGAGACATAGTGTTAGTGATTTATGTGGATGACTTGTGCATGACAGCAAAGTCTGAACAGGAAATAGAGTCAGTCAAGAGAGAATTGTCAGAAAAGTTTGTTTTGAAGGATTTAGGTTTGTTGAGGTCTTATTTAGACATTAATGTTGAGTGGACACAAGAATGACATTGTTTATTAAGTCAGAGGAAGAAGATTGAGAATTTGATAGAAAAGTGTGGTCTACAGAATGCTAAAATAGTTAAAGCTCCAATGACTACTGGTTTCGTTTCTGAACCAACAACAAAAGATTTTGAGGACAAGACATTTTTTAGGAGCATAATAGGATCACTACAGTTCATTTCTTGCCACACTAGACCAGACATTGCTTATGCTGTTAACGTTTTGTCCAGAAGACTTTGTGATCCTCGGATTGAGGACTGGATAGCTGTAAAACATTTGTTGAGATACTTAAAAGGGACATTAGACAAGAAGTTAATTATCAGAAGCAGTAATGCAGATTTAGATTGTTTTGTAGATAGTTCATTTGCATCAGAATTAGGAGACAAGAAGTCAGTTACAGGAATGATAATCAAATATAGTGAAAGTCCAATAGTTTGGAGAAGTAGAAAACAGACAAACGTAGCGTTAAGTACTTCTGAAGCAGAATTTGCAGCACTGAACGAAATAGTGAACGAGGTACAGTGGATTGAACAATTGTTAAATGACCTGAACGAAAACTTCAGAGTACCAGTAGAAATTCAGAAAGATTCACAATCATGCATAGCGATGGCTGAAACAGAAAGTTTAAAGAACAGAACCAAATATGTGGGTGTAAGGTACCAAAATGTAAAAGATATGGTTCAAAAAGGAGAAAAAGAGTTGAGGTACATTGAGACACAAAATAACATAGCAGATTTGTTTACTAAAGCACTAACAGTGGAAAAACATGAAAGGTTGACACAAATGGTTGGAATGACATTGTAAGCCACATACAATATTTTATTTCGGAGGGGATTGTTAAGGAAAAAGCAACATGGGTTACACAGTAAATGAAATAAAACATGTATGTGAGAGTCAGGGTGACTCAGCAGAAGCCAATTGAGAACCACACAGGTGTAAATGGTAATACAATTAACAAGTCTTGAATGCCAAGGACAAGAGATGCAAAGTGGATAATTGGACACACCTGACAATTGTTAAGTGGTCAAGGCTGGGATGATGAAATCACTAATTGTAGGATGAACCAAGAGAACCAATGAGAATGGTGTACACACCTACTGGGTGGAAACAGACAACAGTGGGTGGCACCATGCATTGACTATAATAATGACTATGCATCCCAATGTATTTTGTGGGTTGTAGAGTGGGTAGTAGTAGTGGATAGTGAGGAGTAGAGTATTGTTGTGTTGGATAGTTTTGGAGCTGTATATAGTAGAATAAAGTAGATCTTTTATTTAAGACTACTGAGTTGTCTGGTGTCTTGGGTGAAGCTACAAGAGCCAGCTGGATCCTGAAGAAGGGTGAAGACTTCTGTGGAAGCAAGAGTGAGAAGGCTTGGAGAGTTTGTCGGGGTCTTCAGCCTATTCTCTGTAACTCTTGCTAAGCTATAACCACTGGCCAAAACTGGTCAGCGCGGTGCACAACCAGGTGGTGAGTTCGAGAGCCAGAGGTTAAGAGCCGCAACTCCCATCATCCCTGACATACAATGCTTGTTTTTAACCTAACCCAAGCTCCCATTATCTATTTCTTTCAAAGTGGCAGTAGTTAAAATGTCATTATTAAAAATGGTATTCTGTTGAATTTGTTGAGGTTAAAATCAAATTGATGTGAAAAAAAGTGACAAAGTAAAAGCATAGATGTTGTCATAAAAACGTATTTATTCTTTTATTCCTTCTTCCAGAGGGATCAATACTGGCCAAGTAGAATCTGAATAAAGTTGCTGGAATACCTTTTCAGCAGAATGTCCATTCCAATAGTAAAATATATTTGAAGGCTCAAAATCCAAACAAAGCAGGACAGGAATCAGTGTAGACAATATGGCAAGTGTGGGAGTGGGGAGGGTTACATGACAAATGGAGAATACTGCACTACACTCTTAGAGAGCTGCTATCCCACTTTCACTACTCTGGCTGCCTCCTGTGGAATCCTGGGATTTACAGTGTAGGGAAAGGCATTTAGAATTCTCAACCAGAGAACTCTTAGGAATCACTGAATTACAAACCCCAGAATGCCATAGGAGACAGCCAGAACAGTAAAAGTGAATAGCAACACTGTAACAGTGTAGTGCAGTATTCTCAAAGTTTACTAGCCAGCTATTATGTTACTTAACCAAGGAACTTTCACATTCCAAAGAGGAAAGCTGCTTCAACCTAAAAGTTACTTAGAAGCCATGAAATCATGTTAATAAAGCTCACCTTAAAAAAAAAAAGAAGAAGCCATGAAATCAATTTTTGCCTAGATACATTTTCAGCATCCATGAGTATTATGGATGCTGAAGTAGTCCTGCAAAGCATAGAAGACACAAGGTCCTTTCCCCTTACCCCAAAGTCTCTGTTCGTCTGCTAAAGCCATACAACTCTTTTTAGAGAGCAGCCATCACTCTTCTGCCATGGCATTATATTATAATCAGTTGAAGGGAGGCAGAGCTTGCTTATTCACCGTTACAGTTTTTCAAACCATCATTTTTAAATTTAAGTATCTAAACATACTCTCTTGGGCTGTAGTTCTGCAGTTGGGATTAATAGTTAACATGCAGCAATCTGATCTCCAGCCTACCAATTTAGACCTGTTTACACTACAACATTTCTTCATTAGAGTTAACAGCTCTGATTTTTTAAAAAAAAAGAACTTAATGTCCCAGAAAATTTAAAGATCATTAGCCCTGAACTTTCCATTTTATAGCCAGTGTACCAGTGACAAAGCTAATTAACACACACTTTGTAAACTTTCTAGATTCAGAATGTGTTGTTTGTAGTAACACTATTTTTGCTTAGTGTAACTGGAGTGGCTCTTCTCTTCTCCATTTGCTATCCTGAGGCAACATTCTAAGAACTCACTTTCATTGAAGTATTGACAGAAAAGAACAGAAAGAATCAGAGTTTAGAAACAAGTTACATTTTTGGTGTACTGGTCCCAGGATCCCACAGCCATCATATAACTAGCTGGAGCTGTAGTTAAAATAAAAAATAAAATAAAATAAAAATCTTTTCCAAGCTCTGGAAACAAAAACATCCAACCAGTTCCTTGTGGCTCCCCAGATGCTATCATAAGACTCAGGGCCAGCCCCAAACACCTTGTTACCTGGTGAAAAGAACAAAATTATGTTCCCTCCTTTGTGTGGACCATCAAGCAAAAGTTCTTTCAGTACTGGCAATGGGAATGGCTCCTTCTCCACCTAACATGAGGGCACCAAGATAGTTTAAAGGATGCAAGACAGAATGTGTAGCACATACACAGCTCTGTATTCCAACAAATGGGAGATGACCTAGTGGTTCAGAAGGAAGAGTTAGGAGAGGGCATGCCAGTGCCTTTCACTCTGACAGCTGCCTCAGCATGGTCACCTCACTCTACGTAATGTGGATGTGGGAAGACCATAGAATATCCTCTCTTAAAATGATCAAGGTCCACTTTTTTTTGGTTTGGGATATGCCCTTTTATTATACCCATTGCTTACTTTTAATATGAAGTGAACATTACAACCCCTGAGTCCTACTCAAGCTAACACCTCTTATTTACTGGCCTCACTTGGATGCTGTTGTAGTGGCTGCTCTTGCTCTGGTGGGAACAGAGTGGATGTCCTTCTCATCCTTTCCTCCTTTGCCCTCACTGATGCAGATGTAACCGTGGTCCAGATGCAAGGAGAAGAGGAGAAAAGAAAAGACCACCCATCTTCTTTCATCCATTCAGTACTAGCCACTAAGTAAGGAAGGCTGAGGGCTTGTGGGTGATGGGGAGAAAAATTGTAAACTTGGTCCAGTTTGGGTTTTGTGTTGGGTTGAAAAAAAAACTTTAGAGTAATTATGGGGAGATGGGGGATGAGTGTTCCAGGCCCAAATGTGAAAAAACCCAGAATTATAAATAGCTTAAGTGAATAAGTGGGCGCATGAAATGAGCATATAATAAAATTGTCCATTTGTCTGTGACAGGTTATAAATGTCAGCTGTTGCATTTTTTTTTTTTGAAGCATATGCATTCAGCACCCCCTTCAGACATTTTCCTCTCCTGTGTTCAAACAATGCACAGCAAGGGAGTAAGCCTGAGTGACATTCCTGTCGTGACTGGCTCTAACACTGACCTTTTGACTTTGTACAGAGTTTGGAAAAGTGGCTTTTGTGGGTTACAGGATGGCCAGTGGCCATGGTAGGTGGGAGGTGCAGGGAGCTGTCATTCCCAAACATCATTTTTCAAGTGTGAAGCTCCTGACCAAATGAAAGATTCTAAACCCATTCATCTTAAGGCACAAAAAATCTCCCTTCAATGGACCCAATTGGATAGGATTCAGTGATGGGGGGTGTAGATTTTGTTTATTTAGGTTTTGCAGGTTTTCCTCCCAGTGGGTGAGGTGATGGGAGTTTTTCCAGGTTTTGGGCTTTTAAAATTATTTGTGACCCCCCCCCCCCCCATTTCAGGTGCAAACAACTATAGTGGACCCTAGGAATAATCACATGTTGGCTTGAATACAGTGCAGGTGTTGGGAGAAAGGCACAATACTAAGAAATCTTTTGTTTTTTGTTGTTCAGTCATCTTTCTAATAGGAACAATATATATATATATATATATATATACGCACGCACGCACGCACACACACACACACACACACTAGCCAGGATCCAATATTCCATAAGCGTGATTTGCACACACACACAATGCTTCTTAGCTTTTCATTCCTGTTTGATTATCTATGTGGTCCAGAAGCTTGAATAGCAGGGCAGTGGCAGCTTCTGCCTTCATGTCAGTGGGGCAGTGAATCCACCCACAATTTGTTATTAAATGAGCAATCTGAGGATACTGTATGTGATAATTCTGGAGCAGATTTACCATTCCCTTAATGGGGATCCATCACCTACACACCATGTCAAGGATCCTTTGGAACTCCTCCTCCAGAAAATGTAGGCCTATGACTAACATCTTCAATTTCTTTCTCCTGTTTGCCTGATGAAGAAGCCAGTGTGACCTCAAAAGCTTGCAATATGTAATTGTGCATTTTGGTTAGTCCAATAAAGATATCATTGTTTGGATGTTATTGTGTGTGTGTGAAAATTTCATCTTTTCACAGAAACTATCATAGATATTCTCTGTGCAATATGTATATACATACATATATTTGTTGTTGTGTGGCTTCAAGTAGTTTAGGACTTATGCCACCCTACCATAGGGATTTCTTGGCAAGATTTGTTCAAAGGAGGTTTGCCATTGCTGTTCCCTGAGACTTAGAGCATGTTACTTGTTCACTGACAGACAGACAGATAGACAAGACACATACACACAAACACACACACATATATATATATAATCTGATTTTTTTCTTTTTGTAAATTAATTTCAACCAAGATATAAGAGAAATGGAAAAGGTTTGTTTAGCCTTTTGTCAAACTTTATATTAATTCCCTGTATTGGAGGAAGAGCCACAGATATATGAAGCAATTGCTTTGTCTTTTGGTGGTTGCACACTTTTATTGGGATTTTTTTTGTCAGCTAGAATACTGATTAATATAATACTTTGATGATGACTCCAGTGGTTCAGTATCATGGGTATGACCTTTTTCTGTAAGAGCTTAGTAATGATCACTATCTAATTTCACGCAAGATTGGACTAAGATCACTCATAGATCATGGAGTGAAAGTAAAATAGAGCAGGCATTTCCTCATGACTGGGGTATATCATACCTCAAAGCAACATAGATCCAGCTGATTTGGGAGCATCAGAGTTACTGCTACTCTGAGCACCAACTTGCCTCAATTCCAGAAAGTAAATTGACTTTATCATTGCAGTAGTTTGGATGTGAGCTATGATAACTTGACTCATATTTAGTGAGTTGTTTTCATCTTTAGAAAGTAGTTGCTGCTTCTTCTTTCTTTTAGCCATTCATTGGCATTTCTATGAAAGACTTCAAGTATATCTTCATGGACAGTATTTAAATTACATTTGTGTATGATACCAGTGAGAGTCAGTGTGTCGTAGTGGTTTGAGCATTGAATTATGACTCTGGAGACTAGGGTTCGATCCATGAAACCCACTGGATGACCTTGGGCAAATCATATGCTAGTCTCTGGAGAAGGCAATGGCAAACCTTCTCTGAATAAATCTTGCCAAGAAACCCCTCTGATAGGTTTGCCTTAGGGTCACCATAACTCAAAAATGACTTGAAGGCACATAACATATATTCACACATGATACTAATAAGATACCTGCCATTGTCATCGTCATCATCATCATCACCCTCATCATCATCATCATCATCATCATCATTATAAACATATAGCACTTTTCAATGTGTTCAAAGTACTTCACATAGCTTAGTTTAGTAACCCTTATAGTAATGCTCTCCTTCTTATTATCCCTGTGTTTGGATCAGGGCCTTCCAATTTTTTTAAATTTATTTGTTCTGTTCACTTTATTAGTTTTGGTCTTTCCCCTAAAACTGAAAGTCAAGTCAGCTAATAAAATAATAAGAATTACAAGCTAAAAAGTTGTTAAAATCATGAAAAAATAGATTAAAATGGTATTGAATTGTCTGTGGGGCTACCATAATTTAAAACATTTTAAAAAGCAAAGAATGAAAGCAGTACAGTACAGTACACTAGAAAAGCTCCTTATAGAATAATTAGTTCTCCAGATAAAAAAGGCTTTCACCTGATGATGAAAGGACAGCAAAGAGGGACCCAATTGAACCTCCTAGGAAGGGAGTTCCACAGTTTGGGAACAGCCACAGAGAAGGCCCTCTGTCATGTTTCCATTAAACATAAATGTGAGGGGGTGGGATTGGGAAAAAAGCATGTCTTGGAGTGTAGGCTCATATGGTAAGATAAGTGGAGACCTGGGATGCATAGGGCTATATAAGTCATAAATAGCACTTTGAATTGAATTCATGGTGTACAGAGCAACGCATTTAAGAAGTAAGCCCTGTTCAGTTGGGTAGGTCTTATTTCAATGTAGGTATATAGGACTGCAACATAAGTCGCTTTGCCATTATGCTACACTGCAGTACACCTCAGGAATTTTATTTAGTTTCTATTGTTAAGTCTCAACATTTTCTTGCCACTAAATGAAATAGTTAAAGTTGAAGAAAGGAGAAGATGAGAAAAACAGAAAGTAATGTGTACATTAAGTTCTCCCTCCCATTCCATATATTTAGTAACAAATATGCTGTTGAATATATTCAATTTTGCAACAGGTACAAATACATCTATACTAAAATACACAAAGAGAGTTCCATGTGATGAAATGTGTAAGATTGCATGATGTGTTACCATACTGGAATAAAATCCAATGTGCCTGGTATAGCTTTGTCTGCTCTGTATTGATTTTGATGTTGGGACCTTGAAATATGTACTCATCTTTGCTCAGAGATGGGTGCATAGAATTAATATATTAACATATTATAATTTCATCAGAATTATGGATTTTTGAAAAGCAAATGGTATAAAAATACATCTGCATATGTATATTGCTTTTAGACAGACAAATGCTTAATAAAGTTAATAATTTTTTTTACCAATTGTAGCTCAGAAAGAACAGAGGATATCCATTTACTCACAAAGGTGATTTAAAACACAGAGTGTGATTCTTATTCATAGGTGCATTCTTGCAAGTACCTGTAAATGCACTGACAGAAAAGTAGAACAGTTCATGAACAATCCATTAGTCAGACGTTTGTACTGAGCACACTGTGTTGCTTTGCCTCTTGAACAATAATTGTTGAGGAAGATGCAGCTGAAAAATGGTAGTGTTGGATTTGCTATTGATTTTCAAGTAGTGTGATTGATTACCAGTCACTGGTTAGAAAATATAGAACATGATGGAATAATAGATTGAACACTGGCGAGGTTGGCTCTTATTCCAGTAATGGATAAGCAGTGCATTTCTGAGAACAACAGATCTTGGCTAGACCTTTTAAATAGATGGTTGCTGTGGTGAACTTGTTAAGATGTAACCTGTGACCTGACTTTTGCATTTCTTCTACACTTTCTGGCTCTAAGTGAAGATGCTGAGGTCACCTTTGTGTCCTGCTTTTGGCTTCCTATAGACATTTGGTGGGCCACTGCATGCAATAGAACTCAGGACTAGATAGGCCTTGGGTAGCAGGGCTCTTCTTAGGTTTTCATGGCTTGAGATGTGCTTGAGGCTTGTGGCCCATACTGCATTGCTTGTGCAAAAGCAACAGACCCGTCAATGTGTAAATCACATCTAGTATAAAATATATTTTACTTTTGGGAACTGTACTTCAGGCTAGAACGAGGAATCAATTTCAGTGCCAGTCTTGGGATATAGGGGCTGCAACTGACATAATATATGCCAGTTTTACTTTTAAACCTTATCTGTTTGCTTGTGCCATTACTTCTTCTGGTCTCTTACACATTACAGGTTGAGTATCCCTTATCCGAAATGCTTGAGACCAAAAATATTTTGGATTTTGGATTATATATATATTTATATATGATTTTGGAATACCTGTATTTGCATATACATACATAATGAGATATCTTGAAGATGGAACACAACTCTAAACACAAAATTTATTTATGTTTCATGTACATCTTATACACATAGCCTGGAGGTAATTTTATACTATATTTTTAATAATTTTGTACAAAATGTGTACACTGAACCATCAGAAAGAAAAATGTCAGCCTCAAGAATTAAAAAATTAAAAAACGGCACTTTGAATTACCTTCTTGTCATAGATTATACAGTACTGCAGTCCAGATGTGTTAGAATCCAGCTTTCATTATTCTTGGGCTACCATATTCCAGTTCTTCAAATCCAGGGGTTTAAATAGCATAATATTCCCATATGTGCATGATGCAAATCAAGCAATTAATAGTTGCATTATTTCCCTACCTCTATTCCCACTGTTTTGCTTGGAGGAAATGTAATGTTTAAATGTAATGTTTAAAATGCTTGATTTGAAATAGGGAGAGTTCTAGGGTCATCACACTTTCTTAGCAAATCTGTCTTGCAAAGTTGTTGTGAAGATTAGTGTGGAGAGGGGACTCATATGAAGTGGTGATGTATATTTCTAGTGTGGTATTATAAGTACTACCACTGATGGTTATGATGATGGTATTTTCTAATGTACAGACACTTCCAGTGGTATTCTATTTAGACCACTTGCCTCCGAATAGATGGCGAAAAACCTAAACCAAATCCTACCACAAGTGGTCCCCATGTCTGACAATGTTATCTGATTCTCAGGAGAAAATGTGGAGGAAGGTTTGGGAAAACAGTGCTAATTGTAGAGGGAAAACACAGTGTGAGTTCCTTCAGGGCTACAGCTTAAGCATTTTATTATAAATAGAAGATAGTCTAGTTTAACTATCTTTGTCCCTTTTTACTTTTTTCCCCGATACATTTGTTAAGTAGCCCATCTATTCTCACTCACATATTATTATTATTATTATTATTATTATTAACCTTTATTTATGAAGCGCTGTAAATTTACACAGCGCTGTACATACAATCTTCGTGGGTGCAGGAAGGAGCTCCAAAATGGAGCTCCTTCCTGGTCTTGTGTCGCTGGCGCAGCCTTTAGATGGCTGCGCCCAGCGACGCAGAGGAGAAAGCCGCTGCAGGGCTTGAAGCCCCAAGGACACTCCTTTCCAGGCCTCGGGGAAGTGGCCTTTTGCCACTTCCCCGCAGCCTGGAAAGCGGCGGATCGGGGCCTCAGCGGCTGCCACTCTGGCCACTGAGGCCCCAATCCGGCGGGGATAGGGGCGGGTGCAGGCCGCCGCTTTTCGGCGGTCTGTAACACGCCATTGTTTGGTATTTTGTGATTATTAATCTTGGTTGTAGTTGTGTTTTACATCCCAAATAGTTTCTAATGAGATTAACCATATAATTTTGCAATCAGTTCTGTAATAGTGGCAAAGAAAATCATGATACAAAATTGCTGTTACCAGAAGGGCAATGGTTTAGGAAATGGTCTTATGATTGCACAGGAACACATGCACCCTCTCTGCACTGACAAAAGGCACTGGCTGCCCTTTGGAAAATTAAATTCTACATTTGTCATTTAGTTGGAAGTTAGCTGGGAAACTGGCAGCAGAATTTGCTTCCCAAAGAGACTGGAATAATTTCGCAGAGATGAAGAGCTCTTATACATTGATATTCGTAATTGCTTAAGGAAACCAGGGTTACCAGCCACTTCAAAAAGCCAAAAGATTATTGAAGCTGAATTTGGTAGGTTTGGTGTTGAGATGTGAAAGGTGTTTGGTGTTGAGATATGAAATTGCCCTTCTGCTACAACTTACGTTCTTCCATCCCTGCCACAGAAGTGACTCTTAATGGTAACAGCGCTTCTTTGGGGGGCTGCTGGATGCCATTGTAATACCCTACAATGTCTCTGTGTTATCCAGGGATCTCCTGTGGGAAATGGTGGCCAGTAGCCATCCAGAGGAATAGTGCTGGAAGGAAAAGCCATTTCTTTTGTAGGTCTTATAATGACTGGTCTCAGATGAACAAGCAGGAGGAAAAAGTGGTAGGAGATCAGGGGTCTTTTTATACTACTAGTACATGGTGATAGCACAATGATTCTCTACTACTCTAGCAGACAGTGGGATGTAATGGGATACAACTTTGGCAGTTAAAAGTGGAATGACAGCACAGTAATTGTATAGTATATAATTGTACAGTATGGCCCCAAAGGAGAATGTTACATTGCTCCCAACTCTGCTCACTACAGCATTGCTTCTTCAATCAAGAGCCCAGTAGCATAAAGACTGAATAGGGTTATGTAGATAATGAGAAGTTATAGAAAGTTCATGGTAATGCAGGAAATAAATGGCAATTATTTTAGTATTCATGGGGAAGAGGAAGCAGAAAGGTTTTGGAATGCATACTGTATATGCAGCATGTAGGTACATAATCAAAGGGGTCGTTGAATTCCCATATAGATTTCCATAATATTTATGGCTTTAGCCATCTTGAAATATATGTTTTTATGATAAAGTGACAACACTGAGGTTTAGAACAAAAGGCTTCCTGGAACATATATTCCCCACTCCCACCAAAAGAGTCCTACCTCCACTGTTGGCAAACAAGCAGCAAAAGCAGATCTGAAACAGAGCTCAGAAAACCTGATTTTTGAACTACAGCATGCAGAATCCCCTAGCCTGCATGACTATTGTAGCTTTCCCATCCCAGAGCTATTGTTGGTATGGAGGAAACGGACTGTGATAAAAGGGTTGCTTAATAGGCCACTCAGAGGGATGGGAAAACTGTGATCTTGCTTTTCTATTCTGTTATTCAAGCATCTTTGCACAAAAACTTGTTGTTGGCCAGGTTGCTCCATTTTAATAGGCCTGTATTTATGAAAACACATCTATTTGATGGAAAATGTTATTCTATAGTCTTTGTTGTTAGTTTCATAAGGTCATCCTTTGTGTGGCAGCCAGGTATGTGTGTGTGTAGTAGTTTTCATTAATTCACATATATACATACATTTGTCAGTAGTAACTTTTTGAAGTTTATTTCCCACAGGGAATTTTATACATCAGCACTATGCAGGTCTACTCATCAGTAAGCATTAGCAAGTTCAGTGGAACGTACTCCAGGAATCTGTTCAGAATCACAGTCTTAGCCCTTTGTTTACTGAAAATACCATTGTGAAATAGACAGGAGGGAGTCATGCAGTAGGAGAAAGATCGTGACACACTGTGGCATTTGCCTTATCTTTATAGCCATCCCTTTGTAAAATGTTACATTGTGAGTGGCATAACCTTTCAGATGTCATTTTACATTAAGCTCCCTGTCATTTTATGAAACCTGCAAAATAGAGCTTTAATTCTGGCTTAATTGATTAGCTCTGCTTGGCTGTGGGCCAAGTTTCACCCCCAGAAGAGGTTTGTAGCACTTGCCTTTAAAAGAAAATCCCGAAGTATTCAATTTAGGGAGGAACAAAGGATCAGAAGCTTGTATGTGTCTGTTATTTTGAGTATTTCTGGTTAAGCTACTGCACTAGAAAGCTGCAGGATAAGTGCTATGCTGGAAATTTCTCTCAATTCCCCCTATATTTTTAATCATAGGGAGGGGAGGAGCACAGCATGGAAGATTACACTTATAGTGTGTACTTGCATATAAATGGACCTCATGTATAAGTCAAGGGCGGGTTTTGGGGCCAAAATTATGGATTTTGATATGACCCCTGGATAAGTCAAAAGTAACACTTTGGACCACACAATAAAGGATATGAAGGATGAAGCAAAAGAAAACAATGCCAAAAAACTTACAAAATTCCAGCATGCATAACTGTGCTCACCCTAAAGTTTAGATGGATAAGGAGGGACCTATAGTAAATGGTGGCTATGTAATGTGTGAGAAAGGGGATCAGGTTCAGGCAGGGCTAGGAAAATGCACACATGTTAAAAAAGGGTGAACAGGCAATAGTTAAGGTACAGTATTAACTTTTATTAGAAAAAGAAACTCTGAGTCGAGTGGCAAAAGGCAAGAACTTAGTCTGTCCCATGAGAACCTCAAAGAAGTCTCCTCTACTTTCTCAGTGCTCCTTTGAGGGAAAGTACCAAAGAGCTGCCATCACTGCTGTTGTGTTATCCAGGCATTAAAAAAGGTCAGAAGTGGTGCTGTGATAGAGAGAGTAGAGGTGGTTGTTCCTTCTTTTACATTACTTGCATTGATCCATGGATAAGCTGAATCAGGTTTTTAGGGTCTGTTACTTGACTAAAATTTATTGACTTATTCATAAATATCTACAGTACCTGTGGTGGTAGTGGAACTAAAAGAAATGCTTCTCAGAAGATCTAAAAGCACTGACAGTCTTGTATTGGGGGAATAAAATCAATATGGGAACATTTCTGTGAAATTCTCATGAGTGGGGCATGTGTCTTTACATTTCCTTTCATTACAAGGTGGCCAAGAGGAGCATGTTAATGTCCAGTCTTTCACTGTATAATTATATTGATTAAAACCCAATGAAAATCATCATTAGGTAAACATTCCCTACCCTACCCCTGGAGATTTTTCCAGATAAAGAAGTGCTGCCAGCCAGAGAGACTGCAGAGAAATGTGTATTAGATTGAAATGTCTGCCTCCCTCTCATCACCCTTCATCACTTCACAGTGCTGAGGTAAGCTCAAAAGTACCATGAAGAGAAATTCTAAAACACCTTGAGAATGAGACTAGCAAACAGAACAGCGCCTAGCAAACAAGGGGGTCTGGGGATGGTGGATGCCATGATATGGCAGAGCATTCCTGCCTCCTACAATTTCTAGAGAGATGATGAAGAAAGAAGTACAAAAGTAAAGAATATTTTTTAAAAATCAAGTGCTATGAGGTGTTTTTTTTTAGTCCACTGGCCTTGTTTTTCCCCCCAATTTGTTTTGTATGTGTGTGCACAAGTGTTTGTGTATAAAATACAGCATTTTTGTCTAAGAAACATTGCACTTATGAAAAATACAGTGTTTTCGTGCAGAAATGTATTTTCTACAACAAAAATTCACTAAAAATTCCCCAAACATAAAATGCATTAAAAACTCTTGTAAGCCTGTCCACTGGGGAGAAAAACTTTTGAAGTCTTTGGTTATTCTTACATGCAAGGCCAAGTGAAAAGTGGAAGTGAAAATTTTTATCTCTAGAAAGGAGTGAAGAGAGCCAGCATGGTGTAATGGTTTGAGGGCAGGACTAGGACTCTAATCTCGGCCTCAGATCCCATCTCAGCCATGTAAATCCACTGGATGACCTTGGACAAGTGACACTCTCTCAGCCTCAATGGAAGACAATGTTAACCACCACCCCTGAACAAGTCTTGTCAAGAAAACCCCATTATAGGGTCACCTTAAGTCTGAGATAACTTGGAGACATACAAGAAGAAAGGAGTTAGGTTATAAACATTACCGTAAGAGACAAGCTGTAACTACAATCATCCCTCATTTTTTACCATTTACTGGGAAGAGGCCAATTCCTAAGGAATGAAAGCTAGGGCCAAGTTAACAATTCTCAGAAGACTTTTTATCTGAGTAAAGTTGTAAGATGCTTCTTGACTTCATAGATATAGAAAGCCTCTGAATTTTTTTTAACGGCCTTTGAGAAAAAAAGTTGTATTCTAGCCATTACTAATATTGAGCCCTATCTCTGAGACGTAGAGATTTTTGGTGAAACCCACCCTGCTTATACAGTTTCTTGATCAATAAATAGGGTGGACAATTTCAAGGCACTTTTTGGGCAGCAACTATAGACCATATTGAAAAAGGTGACCTCTATACAATGTTTAGGCTGTCATCAAAGATTACTTGTGCAAGCTAAAGCCTGATTGTTATTCTAATGACTTCAGAACCCTACCTCCTCATGCTGTCTTAGGACACCGTGAAGGCACTATGACTTCAGGGCTGTTTTTCCTTGTTTGCTACCCACTTGTTTTTGTAGCTAATGATGAGATCTCAAGATCTTGAAAGTTTGCACACATCTTTGTACCCCTTTGCTTGGGTTTATATAGGTATTGCATACACTCCAATGTTTCACAAATGAAAAGCAAGGCACATGTGGCTCAGCAACATCAGAGCATAGTCAAACTAGTAACACACAAGCTAAGAGAGATTGCAGCAGTTTGCTTTTGACTGAGCGCCTACTAGGAAAGGCCCACATGTTGTAGTGGATTGAGCATTGGACTACTACTCTGTGGACCATGGTTCAAATCCCTGCTCAACCATGGAAACCAACTGGGTGACCATGGGCAAGTCACACACTCTCAAATTCGGAAACCCATGATAGGTAGCCTTAGAGTCATCATAAGTTGGAAACAGCATGAAGGCACACAACAGCAACAACAACAACAAACTAGGAAGGCAAGATTGCACCCTCTCCTCTCCCAGCTGCTGAGTTAATTAAGTGCAAAGTACTTTCTACACTTTGGACTCAGTTTCCAGCAGTTGATAGTTGTGGACAAAAATAGTTGCGGACAAAGGGATAGTTGAGAACAAAGGGGAAATTAGGAGGAGGACAAAAAACAAACAAACCTGGGACATTTTCAAAATGATTGAAAAAGTAGGATAAAATAGGGTTAACTGGGACTGTCCCTGCCAAATCAGGACAGTTGCAGGATGTGGTATACTTTGTACTAGTGTTTGCCTCTTTTGCATCTGGGATACAAGGCAGAGTTATTGGCAATACAAAGGAAGAAGCCGACTTATCTGCATCTAGATCACTCAGCAGGGTTTTCTGAACACAATGTTTTCAGTATGGGGAAAAGTGAATAAAAAGTGGAAGCCTGCACTACAGAAACCCTAATTAGCTCCATGAGCATATGTATGCTGAAGTCATTAAAAGTGCATTCTTAACTTTAGCTAAGCAAGAGCTTCTCTCAAATGCCATGTAATATTGTTCAGAGTAAGAGGTGTTAATCCTTCCAGCATTAAGAATTTGTGCCGTTTCAGTATGGATTCTTTAAAACGGCAAGGAATTAATGTAAGCTGTTGACTATAGTAGCCCTGCAATTCGACAGAGGCTTAGTGCTTAAATCAAGACAGAAAGCAGAATGCTTTTATTAGCACCCTGCTGATGCTTTCTACTAACTAAGCAGAAAGTGATTGTTGTTTTCTACCTCAAATTAAAAAAAAATGAAATTGAAACAGCTATCTCTGTGCTTCTTACATGTTTGTTGTAAAACACATTGCCAAAATAGGTCCTTTAAGATCCCATACCACCTCTCCCCTTTTAAAGAAAAATAATACCTTCCTTTCACTTCCCCTCCAACACTGGCAGCTGCTGATAAAGCTGTGTTTGTATGTTTTGAAGTGGTTTCTTATATGGCATTGGTGGCTGAAAGTGCTGGAACAAGGGAGAAATAGGTAGCAAGCCATACTGGACATAATTTTTAATAGTAAATTGCATTGAGAAGATGACAAAATGCATTGAGAAGAGAGAAAAGGCAGAATGACTCAACACATCCTGTGTCTCAGTCTTCTCACAAAAGGAAAAGGGTGCTCAACCTGAGGAAAATGGAGCAGATGACACAGCGAGGGAAATGCAGCATAGAACAGGTAAATAGGTAGTACTTGGTCAGTCTAAATGAATTCAGGGCTAGATGAACTACATCCAAGACTATTAAAACGAGTTGGCAAATGTAATCTCAGAGACATTATCAATAATCTTTGAGAATTCCTGGAAAACAGGAGAAATCCAAGCAGACTAGAAGAGGGCAAATGTCGTTCCCATTTTCAAAAAACGGGAAAAAGAGGACCCAAACAACCACCTGGTTAGCCTGACATTTATACCAGGAAAAATTCTAGAGTAGATCATTAAACAGAGAGTCTGTGAATATTTAGAAGAAAATTCCATAATCACAAAAATTCATCATGGGTTTCTCAAAAACAAGTCATGCCAGACTAATCTGATCTCTCTTTGTATAAGTAAATTATCAGCTTGGTAGATGAAGTGAATGCTGTGGATGTAGTGTATCTCAGTTTCAGTAAGGCTTTTGACAAGGTCCTCCATGATAGTCTTGAAAACAAGCTGCTAAAATGTAGCTTAGATGATGCTACTGTAAGGTAGATTTGTAATTGTCTGGTGAACCAAACCCAAAGGGTGCTTACCTATGTCTCCTCTTTATTCTGGAGAGAAGTGACCAAGGTTCTGTACTGGTCTCAGTGCTATTCAATATCTTTACCAGTGACTTTAATGATGAAATAGAGGGCATGCTTATCAAATTAGCAGATGACACCAAATTAGGAGGGGTAACTAAAACTCCAAAAGACAGGATCAATATTCAAAATGACCTTCATAGATTTGAAAACTGGACCAAAAGTAACAAAATGTATTTCAACAGGGATAAATGGAAGGTATGACATTTAGGGAGAAAAAATGAAATGCAGAAATATAGGATGGGGAACACATGGCTTGATAACAGTACATGTGAAAGGAGTCTAGGAGTCCTAGTAGACCATAAGTTAAATCAACAGTATGATGTGGTAGCTAAAAAAGCCAATTTGATTCTAGGCTGTATCAACAGAAGTATAGTGTCTAGATCAAGGGAAGTAATAGTGCCACTCTATTCTGCTTTGGTCAAGCCTCACGTGGAATACTGTGTCCATTTCTGGGCACCACAATTCAGAAAGGATATTGATAAGTTAGAGCATGTCCAGAGGAGGGTGACTAAAATGTTGAAGGGGCTGGAAACCAAGCCCTATGAGGAGAGACTTAGGAAACTGGGTATGTTTAGCCTGGAGAACAGATGGTAAAGTAGTAATTTGATATCGCTGTTTAAATATTTGAAGTGATGTTATATTGAAGACGGAGCAAGTTTGTTTTTTGCATCTCCAGAGAATTGGATCCAGAGCAATAGATTCATACTACAGGAAAATGGATTCCATCTAAATATTAGGAAGAGCTTCTTGACCGTAAGAGCTGTTCAACAGTGGAGCATGCTCTCTTGAAATGTGGTGGAGATTCCTTCTCTGTAGGTTTTTAAAGAGAGGCTGGATGGTCATCTGTTGAGGGTGCTTTGATTGCATATTCCTGCATGGCAGGGGGTTGGACTGGATGGCCCTTGTGGTCTCTTCCAACTCCATGATTCATCCTTACTCTCTTCCTTTGGACTGCAGAGAAGAGAAACTGTATTTATTGTAGAATTCAAAGCTATAGCCATGTTAGTCTGTAGAATTAGTATGTAGAGAGATCTTGTAGCACCTTTGAGACTAACTAAAGAAAGAAGTTGGCAGCATGGGCTTTCGTAAACGTAAGTCTACTTCCACATTTACAGTTACTATGCAAACATTCCAAAATCCATATCTATATCTAATAAAAAAATAAAATCCAAAACTCTTCTGCTCCCAAGCATTTCAGTTAAGGGAGACTCATCCTGTAGTAGATACTTATTTTTGATCTTCAGACTTGGGATACAATACTATCCTAGCTTTGCAGCTTTTATCTCCTGAGTAAGTACAGTCGGCCCTCGCCTCACGCGAGGGATCTGTTCTGGATCCCGCCATGTAAGGCGAATTCCGCCTATGCTCAAGCCCCATTGGAAATAATGGGGGCTTGTGCATGGCGGCGCGGTGGTGCAGCGGTGCACGTGGGGCACCATGGGCGCGCGCCCCCATTCAATTGAATGAGACGTGTTGCCCCTTCTGCCCCGCGCACTCTCCGTGGCTTGAGCGCATACGCTCAAGACCGCATATGGCATGCCCACGTATGGCGTGAGCACACTGTATATACAGAAATGGTTGTTGATAGCAATTGATCATTGAAATTCAGGTGATTTGAGTTAGTTATTCCTTGCAGAAATGAGGAGATGCAACATAAATTAGATCCTGGATTTCCATAAGATTGTAGTATAACAGTGCAAAGAATCTATGATACTTGGAAGCAAGGATTCAACTTTCAAGACTAAGTAAAAGCAATGGCATTGTGCTGGAAAAATGGCAATACTTACCTCATCAAGTCCTTGAAAGTGTCTTGATAGCCTTTTAGAGGGATAGGAATTTGCTCTTTCAACATCAGTGGTATATGTACCAACATGGAAAAACTAACCCTGATTATTTTGCTAATGCTGAAGGCATTTGTTTTTATTGTGACAAACCATTGTCATTAATAAGCACGGTTTGGCCTACTTTGCTTGGCAGTTATATTAAGGGACAGTAAGAGACAACTGTGCTGCTGATCTGTCAACCCTTTGAACATGCCACAAACTGGCTCAGTGCTCATGTGGGGTTAATATTGTGAGATAGCTTAATCAGTGATATCAGGGTTGTGGTCAGAGGAAATTAGCCACTCAGTGGCTTTAAGAGATATTTAAATGAGCAGACTAGACTGCATTTTTATGGCTCTTTGTTTCAGGGTTTGAAGGAAGCAGTAGGGCAAATGCTGTCCTGAGACTAGGATCCATGACCAGTCCCAGAAGATGTACGAAACCATGGTAAAGAGTGTGTAGAAAATGTTAATTAGATATATAAGTAATTTTCACGTTGCTTTGATACTGATAACCTTTTAAATATGCTGGCATATGATTTCTCCCTATTTAAGTCAACCCCAGGAGGGGCTGCCCCTGAGATCCAGTGATATTTACCAAATACCTCCAAGCGTGTAAATCCTTTCTTATTTGAGTATTGAACAGAGAGCTTAACTTTTTCTTTTAAAGATCAAAGCCTGTCCTCATTGCTTTGGCTGTTTGCTCATGCATCCAGTTCTTTCCTCGACTGAAGAAGGGGGACAACTATTCAAGAGCTTGGCATATAAGCCCATCTCCTAGTAAGGGAGAGAGGAGACACAGCAGGAACTTTCCCATTTGCTTAGGAAAGAGAGAGGCATAGAGTGGTGGCAGCGTACCAAGTAAATCAGCTCATCCTGCATATTAATGGGTTGAGTTGGAAGGGGGTTATGAGCTCTACCTGTTTCACTCCATGGGAGATTTGACTATTTTAGCACTATACATGGTAAGACTATAATTGTTTCCAAAAAACTAAAATGTCATATATGCAAAAACGACCCCAACATTTCAGTCTTATTTCTGTAAAGGAAGCAAATGTCGAACTCTTCCGAGACAGAAATAAAATTGGCACCCATTCCAGATTTTTTTTTCTTGGATGAGTGAATTGATAAGATGGCCTTCCGCCAGCAGGTGAAGACCTACCTGTTCACACGGGCATTTAAGGAATTGCTATAAGGACAGACCGGGATGTTGGAACATTTTAAAAATTTGATAATTTTTTCCCCTCTATATATAGTTTTATCTTTTAAAAATATGTTTTATTCTTTTAATAACTTTCTGTTTTAATACCGTAATAATTTAATTCCTTTTTAATGTACTTTTAAAATGTTTTTAATTGTACCATTTTTAATGCTGTGAAGCCGCTCTGAGTCCCAGTCCTGGGAAAAGAGTGGGATACAAACAAATATAAATATAATAATAACAACAATAACAATAATATGTAGATTTTAAGTCTCAAATACAAAGTTACAGTAACTAGCTCACTCAATAATAAATGTGGCTGGTCAGAATGGTCAGATGATGGGTGCCAATTTGTGTAACTGTTTCAGAGGTCTTGTAAAGCATGTAAAGAAACAGATCAAATATTTCTGTCCATGAAAAATAGTCCAGTTGCTCAGACAGCTTTTCCAATTGTATATACAAGCCAACCTAGGCTGTGCATCCCACTTTGCAAGTGTGCATTTATCTGTAAAATATTAATGTACAATAATAAAGTTAAGTGCAGTTTATAAAGCTCTTGCTTCATATACATTGGTGTAAAAGACTGACTTTTCTGTAACTTTCCTATAAGACCTGAGGTTGTGAACTTTCGTGGGGGGGGGGATGCAAATAACCACTGAAACCAAGGTTGATTGGAGGGTTTCCCAGCTTGCAGAACCACATTTTTCTTGGGGAGGGATTTGTGGAAATCCACTATTTACCAGTGAATCCTGCCATCAGCCATCTGATGAATGGGTTGAACAGTGGATAAAATGTTGCCTTTACCCATTTCTGCTGCTATGTTGGATTTATATAACAGGGCAGCAATAGTAATGCAAGGATAATTCTACTGCCTGGATAAAATAGACTGGGCTGGACCCAGACCTCACCACAAGCAACTGGGCCAGTGTGAGCAAACCCTCCTTTCTCCTTCTCTTCATGGCAGCTGCTTCACTCTCAAAATTGGCCTATGCCTGATTTTTTATTTATTTAGTTGTGTAGGGGTTCTCCTGATACCAGGAGCTGCCCCATTCAGCATAGGCCTCTGATCCTCTATGATGCATTTTTATTGGGGTGCTATAGGAAAGGAAACTGGGAGGTTTTCTTCCTCCTATCAAGTGATACGTACCTAAATCTAGATCTAATCTGATCTCTTTATAAGCATGAGAGAAAACTCTTGTCACCATTTTTACCATCCCAACTTCACTTCAATATTTGTGGCTAAACTACACATTTCTGCTCATAGTGTAGACTAAGGATGGCGAAATTGAGACAAGTCCTATGATTCTTTACCATTGGTTGTCCTGGCTGTTGCTGATAGAACCTGTAGTCCAACAACATCTAGAAGAGCACCTTGTTCCTGATGTAGGAGCTGTGAAGTTATTAACTTGTCTACTTAAAGATATACTAAGTATAGACATGTACATATATAGACATGCATAGAAAATCCCACAGAGTCCATTGGGGATTGCTCCCTGGTGCATTTGTACTGGATTGCAGCCTAACTGGTAACTATGCCAACAGGTGCTATTCAGAAAGCTGGGGGTGGACCTATTTGTTTTGCTGCTGGGTACAGCTTATTAAAAATGTATCAAGCCAAGGGCACATTGTGAGGGCCTGGATTTGGCACGCTGGCACTCCATGAAAAATGCATGAGGTTTTATTTTTGTCCTTCATCAAGTGAGAATTGAGCTAAAAATAACATCTGTGGGGAAAAGAGGACAAAACACCCCAGTCAACCCATTCTTCATTGGCTTATTCAGTCTGTGGGGTCGCTATTGACCTACTTTTAGTTGCAACAAAGATCTTTTTTGCTGCCAGCTTTGTAAACTCACAGAGACTGTACCTTAAAAAATGGATATTTGATTTCATAAGTAAAATGTTTCTCCACAGATGGAGGCCTGGTCTAGAAACTGCTGCTTAATGTCTAGTGAAAGAGGCTTTCGTGAGCAAGCATCAATTTGGTGAATTTTCAGCTCATTTTTGCAAGTTATCAGATGTGCTTGCTGCATATCAAATTACACACTGCCAGAGCTTGGTGTTGTCATTGTCATCATTGCACATTGCACTGTCAGTGATCAGGGTTGTTGTTTTTTAATGCTTTTTTTTTTTTTTACAGACTAATGGATCTAAAAACAGAAGGCCCTGTTTGTAGGGCATATGCAGACGCCTTTCTCAAACTAGTGCCTTCCAGATGTTGGATCATCATCTGCAGCAGGAAAAAGGGATAGAGGATCAGTAATACAGGGTCAAAACTATTTACCTATAGTTCAGAGTACTATAGCTACATAGGCCTGTTCCAGACTGCCAAAATAAAGCTGCTTCGGGTCTCTTTGGGGGTATGCTGTTTAAATGATGCATGCGTCCTAAGAATCCGGAAGCTGCACCAAAGCTGCCATCCAGTGCTTAGGAACAGAGTGTGGCTTTGGCGCAACCTCCGGACCCATGCATCATTTAAATAGCATACCTCCAAAGAGACCCGAAGCAGCTTTATTTTGGCAGTCTGGAACAGGCCATAGTTTCTTGGATTGAAGGAAGCAATTAGACAGCACACAAGTGTTTAAACCTCTTGGTTCAGGAGGCTTCCCAGGACACTGATACAAACTGCCAAGTGGTTCTTAAACCATGTAAATGTCTCACTGTTTTGTTTTTTTTAAAATAGACAAAAATAGCCTGAAATGGCAATTGCCACCCTCTAGTAATGCTTTCAGATAAAGAAAAAGTGGGCTCATTATACTAATATTTTGTACAATTTACAGACATCCCATCAGCTAGTGAAAGCAGCATTGTTTTATTTTTGTTGCCCACCAAAGTAGTGTGTTGTAGATAACATCAGTACTTCTAACTAGTTAGATCAAAGTTCTGTCTGTGCCATTTTTGTAATAAAAGGACAGGTTACTCAACCACAGAGGACACAATTTTTAATTCAACAAGTTCAAACAGTCTCATATTTCAACTCTGGTCACTTTTTCATGGCCATAATTCTCATTGTTGTGTGCCTTCAAATTGTTTCTGACTTCTGACCCTCAAGGCAACCCTATAATGGGGTTTTCTTGGCAAGATGGTTCAGAGGAGGTTTGACATGACAATCCCCTGAGACTGAGAGTGTGTGATTTGCCCAAGGTCACCCAATGGGTTTCCATGGCTGAACGGAAAATCAGATTCTGGTCTCCAGAGTCGTAGTCCAACGCTGAAACCGCTACACCCTGCTGGCTCTTTGCATAGCCATATTTCTGACCCATTTCCACAATTTTGTGAAAAATGTGTCAAAATAATATTTATTTATTTATTTATTTATTTAAATAATGTATAAGTTGTTTTTGGCTGACCAGAGCTCTCAGACTGATATACAGTTTGAAACAGTAAAATCACCATATAGTTATCATCTATTATCTAATATTGTAATCCATCCATTGCCCATCAAAATAGTGCATTTTTTATTCTATTGCTTATCTAAAACTTGGTCAGGCATGTTCTCTCTGACATATGCATATATATTTAAATTTGTACTTTCTAACTAAGCATTTAGACATGCATGTCTTCTTACTAAATGTAGTTTTACTATCAAAATGTGAATCTAAATTGTGTATATCAGTGTATTTCAACAACTGAGACACTGCACTGCAACATTTAGAAAAGTGCGAAGTCTAGTGACTATCTAAATTCTGGTCTATACATTAACAGTTGTGTATCAAGTCATTTCATATAGAAATTTCAAATATAATCAGCCCTCTACAGCCACAGATGCTGCATCCATGGATTCATCCATCCATAGCTTGAAAATATTTTTTTTAAAATCCAAAAATGCAAATATTGATTTTTCCATTCTGTAAGGGGACATCATTTTATAGTACTACACCTTTGTATAGAAATCCACAGATTTGGATATCCACAGCGGATCCTGGAACCAAACCTCAGCAGATACCTGAATTCATGAGATACCCTTAAATTCAATGCAGAGCATACAGGAAGGAAAGAGAGGTACACTTGCCATTTTGCAAGACATTTTCTAGTCCTATTGCCTTGATTAGTTTCCCAACAAATGCTTAAGAGTTTGTTTGTTTGTTTTTATAATTACAGTGTGTATAGCTGCTAGTGATCCTAGTGATCCTTCAGACACATGTTAATATGAACAGTTCATAGATGCGCCTTCTAAATTTAAGAGTTTCCAGTTTTACCTAGAGATCCCCATGGAGGGAGAAATCTATTTCTTAATAATGTATTCTTCAGTGCCACTGCTTGGCTGGCTTCAGTCCAGTTAAAACTCAGTTGGTGAAGCACTTGATGAGTAACTCCAGATTTAAGCCACCCAGTAGTATTTAAGGAATATTTGCCCTTAAGGGTTTGTGGTCAAATTAAGCAGAGATGCCAGATGTGTTTCTACTTTAAAGTGAATTAAAGAGAATGGGGACAGATTTCAGATAGTAGTCGCTAGAATTTGTGAGAACCGGAAATAGTGGTGATCTGTTATTAAATTTTAAAGACTACAGCACCAAACAAAATTGCAGCAAAACAAAACAATACCTCTTTGTTATCCTTCAAACATGGCAAGGTTAGCCTATTAACTGTGAAGCTTTAAATATCATATTATTCTTTCACTAGCCTTACTGGGGGAAAATGTGGATTAGACAACCAATCTGTATGTGGATCTGGAGAAGACCAGAGCACAAAATGAAACAATCAGCAGTAGCTCTGTTGTCAAGATGTCAGCTGCAGTTCAAATAACAATGGCATTTGCCATCATCTTGGGAAGAAGGTACAAAGCCTCAGATCTTTATCTTAATACAGTGGTACCCCGGCGAAGCAATAAATCCCTATGGGATTTTTTCGTATCCCGAAAAATTCGTAACCCGGCGCATTCGTATCCCGGGGTACCACTGTATTACAGACTTTAAAAATCTACCTACAGTATTCTATTCGTATAGTCTTAAAATAGAAGGGAAAAGGATAACCTTACTAATGTAAAACATTCTTTTTCTGAGAGTTTGAGCCTAAATAATTGGCCTAATTTATGTCACATCCTCCTAACTCACTTTTCCATTCTTGCTAAACCCTTTACTTACTTTGATTTTAATGTTGTTGTTTTTAAAATTAAACTCAAAAGTTTGGCATGTAAATCCTAGTTGTTTATATCGGAATACCTACAGTAAAGATTTACATCTTAAACTCGCTTGTCATATTTTCTTTGAAGGGGAATATTCACAATACATTTTGCCACACCAGTTTCATGTTATGAATATTCTTTATGAATGATGCTCCATATTGGAGCAACCCATCCCCTCCCTTTCTCTTATTGGGAAAACGAATAGGCTCTAGTCCATGGGGTGAGTACATTCATAAAAATATTTATGTGGAACTAAAGAGGTGAAATAATTTTGTGATGTGCCTTCTGTATTAGTTTAATTTGAACTGAAATGATTAATTCAGAGGTATAGAATAATTGTAGGACCACTTGAAAATCAGAGATACTTATTAGCAAAACGTTAATTTTGTTATTTGCCCCTATTTATTTGCTTATTGAGATTTTTATGAACTACTGTTATGTTCTGTTTTATTTACAGTTCAGTTGTCATTCCATGCTACTCCACTTCCCTGTCTTGTTGGTTGTGGACTTGAAATATTCTTGACAGATTTGATGTCTCTTTCACATTCAGCAGACCCAGCACACTTATGATGCTTCTAAATGAATGAGTAGGAGATACACTAGCAGCTCTAAAAGGAAAAGGGGAAGACAGAAAGGAATCTAGCAGCATCTCTAACTGGTTTATTTTAGTGGATTTCAACCCACTTCTTCAGATGCACTGGCTGGCTTAATATTAAAGCAACAGGTGTATAGCAGTTGCAAGGTTGTGAAGGTGGGATCTATTAATCATAAAATGTAAAAAGATGCAAATTATGACCCTGGCTACAAACCTTCAAAAGGTTATGCTACCCTTTAAAAGGATAGTAATCTTGAAGTATGAAAGCAATAAACTGCTTACCAAGTTTTGCTGCAGCCAGTAACTTCAGGGGAAATTATCTAGTTTGTAGTTTTAATGATATATATATTAATATATGCAGGGGCCAAGAAATCATTCTTTCTGTTGTATCTCTACTGATGGATTCAAATTTGTGAATATATCCTAATTCAGATGTTTCTCTTTCCAATCTTTCCTTGAAATTTCTTTGTTCTAGAATTGTTATTTGGAGATCAGTGAGAGTATGTCCAGGAAGATTAAAATGATCTGTCACTGTTTTTGAGTACTGCCATTTGCAGTGTCAAATGCATGTGTCCATTTATCCTTTTGTGGAGATATTGTCATCTTTGCCCAAAGTAGGGTGTAGAGATGTATTGCTAGCTGTTTGTGATTAGCTATACTCTCCTGAGCGGGTTTTCTAAGATAAAACCTACAGTCTTCCCCCTTGTTCTGGAGAAATGTTCATTAATCCATTGCCATTGTCATCAGCATTGCTGTTGTCATCATCTGTGTAACAAATGAATACAGTACACACATCAGAGAAATCAGATGGTACAGCTCTAGTTTACCACTGGTGAGATGGGCACCATTTTGCATTTGCCTGCTGTTTGACACAGTTGTTCTCTGCTATCCACCTTCCCTTGGCATTTGCTTGCCTTCTTAAGTTCTTTTGGACTTCTCTGTGTTCTTTCTATTAGCTCATTCCTTACAAACAAGGGATTTAGAAAAATAAATGAAATAAATTAAAATAAGAGAGGGAACTAGAGACTTGACTGTACAGATTTGTCTACTTGATTATGTACAGATTAGTACAGGTTGCACCTGTGGGCCACCTATGTTTTATAGGTTGGCTGTTGTTGTTTTTTTCTGGGCCATAATGCTCTCCCATTTTTTCTAAAATTATTTTCTGACATCCTGTTAGACAGTTAAGATGATGTAAACTAGATGTATCACCTCATAACAGTTTTATATTTGCACTTAAAATTGTGGTGCCATTGCCACAACTACAAATCCCCCTAGCAACCACTTTAAAAGCCAGGCAAGCATACTAGTTGAAGGGGGACTGTGATGTAGTGACAGGTCACTGAGGGATGACTTGTCTAGTTCCTCCCATCAGCAAAATCAAAACAAGCTCATAATGAATTTTCAATGTGGCACTGGGTTTTTAATTTTTTCTCCCCAGCAGTGACTAGTCTTCTTCTACTGTTTTTCAGATCTTCTCAGTGTGTTGGTAGTGCCACCTAAGATGCTCTGTTGGAGTTCTCACAGTTGCATGGCTACTAGTGCAGTATTCCTCAGGGTTGAGCAAAAGGCTGAGCACTTCTACAGTATTCTGATCCTGTTCAAGTACGGTGCCTGACCTCTTCTCAGTGTGTTGGCAATGCCACCTAAGATTCACTGCTTGAGTTCTCACAGTTGCATGGCTACCATTGCAGTATTCTTCAGGGTTGAGCAAAGGACTGAGCACTTCTATTCTGATCCTGTTCAAGTACTGTGCCTGACCTCTCAGCTACTGCTGACCACTCAGATATTTTCTCCACTCTCATCCTGACAATTTGATTTTTTCCCTTTCTAATTCTCCTGACAGGTTCCTCCCACCCTCCCTAGGTATACTCAACTTGACTGATCCAATTTTTTCTTCTGACTTCCTTTTTTGATGACACAGTCTTTCTTTTGACTCCTTCAGCTCTCTAACTTGTAGTGCCTCTGCAAAGGTTTGGCAAACTGTTGATTCAATAATTTTCTTCTGTTGATATATTCATGAGATAAGAAAACTCTGTGTTTGATAGCTCATCTATAATAGTCAAAAGAGAAAACATTGCTTTAATAGATGCAGTAATCAACTGATAAATTACTGCACTTTAAACTGCTCCTTAAAACCATGAGTGGCTGCTCTGTTGGTGTGTGGGATCTTTTAATCTCTCATTTCAAGTGGAAGTTGTTATCATCCATCTTCTGCTTGTACAGACTGTGGCATTTCAATGCATTCCATGCAAATCAGGCAACAGTTGCCATTATTTTTCGGCCACAAAAAGTGCCCACCGAGGCTTGGGGCCCCTCCAGAGTACTGCTGGAAGATATTATTACTTGTTCTGTCCACTTGCTACCAGACAGTTGGAACTCACCAAATGTTTTTCAGGTGTACAATGTGGTAGTCATTTATAGAGGTTTGCACAAATGTGTGTGAATTCATGAATGTTTAAAGTGGGTAATAGGCAGTGGCAGCCGGTAGTTCTGATATTACTGGTGTGGTGAGTATGCACTGGGTTTTTAAGGAGCTATTAAAGGCACTGAATCTTCAGATTTGGATGGACTGATCAAACCTTCTCCAAAGATAGGTTCTGCACCTTGGATAGCTGCTTTAAAATTAGGACTAAAATCTGGAATAGATTCAGGCCCTGTACAGATGGGTGAAAAGTGCCAGCCTGTGGGAGGGGTGAAGCACAAATGGTGCAGCGCCAAAGGGGCATCATCATGCCATGCGATGGTGGGTATGGCGCTCCTTTTAAGGGCACAGAAAGGAACCGTTTTTTCCGGCTCCTTTTTGTGCTCTATGGAGGCCAGATTGGTGCTGTGGAATGCAGTTGCCATAGCGCCGATCCAACCACTAAAGGGATGGTCTGTATAGCCCCTCACTCTCCCACCAACTTGGAACCCTTGGCCATCACTAGTAGTGGGCTGACTCCTCCTTGTTTTTGTTTGTTTTTTTATTTATATAACGCTATTCCAAAGATCATAGCGGTGAACAGCAAGTAAGCTAATTAGCAAGTAAGCTAATTTGCCCCCAACAGTCTGGGTACTCATTTTAGCGACCTCAGAAGGATGCAAGCCTGAGTCGAGCTTGGGCCCTTTTGCTGGTCTTGAACTCGCAACCTTGTGGTTTTGAGTGAATGGCTGCAGTACAGGCATTTAACCACTGCGCCACCAGGGCTCCTTCTCCATAATTGTTCTGAGATTCAGATACCTAATTAATTGTGATTCTGTTTAATCATGGTTGCAGATTCAGGCTATAGAAACTAACTTGAAATTCTGTACCTCATGTCTTTATCCAAAGCACAATTCCTATGACTCTTCCTAAATTATAATTCAGGCTGTGGGCTGAAAAAGGCTCCTCATCCTCTTTGTAGGGAACATTCTAGCCAGAATTATGAAATGAAAATCTCCCAGGAGAGATCGTACCACATAGTATTTCCAAATGTGCACCCTGCTTAATGCAGGAATACTTCTTCTCATATGGTCCACAGCCATGTAAAGTCAGAGGACACCTTCCAGGGTCCAGGGGCATTTCTGCCTCCTCCCCCCTTATACCTTACGCCACATCACCTCACCTCCTTAAATGTAAGATAAATATTGTTAGACCTGAGTAAACTCAAAACCAATGTGCATCAAAGAGTCCAGGGTTTTGAAACAGCAAAGAACTTTATTGAATACACATAAATCAGTAATTCACCTGTCAGCATTTCAGTCGAAACTGTCCTCCTAACAGTCAAGCAGTATATTAACCCCCCCCCCCCAATCCAAACTCTACCCAAACCCCATTTGGCACCAAAACTAGCACCCATCTCCAATTCCCATAGCTTAGTCCCCCCTACAAGCCAGCCCCCCTTCCAAACCTTCTCAGCAACTCTTTCACACTCAAGCATTTCCACCATCCACCCCCTTCTGTTACTAACAGACACCAATCCAACACAGCCCACATCTCTCACATTCCAGACCTAGCATTCCCAAAACTATCCTAACCAGCTGCACACATCCCTTTCCCCCTGTGCCAACTAGCTATCCACTTATCCATAAGCCAAAGTGATTGTATTTTTACTGTAATGTATTTTTACTGTTGTAACCCACCCGGCTTCCTAGTGATTGGGCAGGCTATAAATTAATTTATTATTATTATTATTATTATTATTATTATTATTATTAAAGCAACTATTAACCTACCCATCATCCCCCAAGCAAGAAAGCATATAACATGTTTTATTAATTCAAAAACCAACCCTCCTCCATCTATTAACTACATATTCAGAACTCTGACAGAATCCATGCATGCGTGGTTCTGACAAATATAGTTCCAAAAATGGCAAATGACATTCCCAGAAATGTTGAAATGTAATTTCTCTCTCAGGACATTTTTGTCAGAAAAGACATTTTAAAGAAACAGATTTTGAAGGGGGAAAAGTTTTTTTTCTGGAACTAAAAGGCTGCAGGAGAGAATTTTATTTCTAGAGCAAATTGTGCCATCAGAGGCCTCTGGTGGTACAGTTTGCTACTCTAGGGATTATTTCCCCTCTGATATAGAGAAATCTATCTTTCCCAAGGAGGAGGGGTGGGGTTTTAATTATATGCCCAAAGAAGCATAACCACATAAGCCACAAGCAAACATTTTTCCTGCTAATGTAAGTTAAAAGATAGTTGATGAATAAAGCAAAGTTTAGAAAGACTGATAGCAAATGTTCCTCCTATCCATTACTGTACATATCAAAAAGATTTCATGGTTCAGTGTAATTGAAAATTTAACAGTCTTCTTCTATGAAAAAATAGAGGGATACCAATCTATGGAAAACTTTCAAGGATTTTTATTCCTTCCGGTGTAGTTCACATACATAAGAGAAAACTGAGGAGTGGGTGTGGATAAAGGAAGCCCAAGCTGACTTGATTCCTGGTTATAAGTGGAGGGAGAGAAATGTTTAAAAGAGGCAATCAAGCCAATAACATTTTTGCCCTGTGGAGGAAAGGCTCCTTGGCATAGCTTGGTTTGTCCATCAGTTAGAATTCCACCTGTTTTTATAACACAGCCCAGGCTGGGATATGAGACTGTGTGGCACAATCTCCCTAAAATTCCCACACAGACTTCTTGTTGGCACTAGGATCCAGAACAAGCCAGCAGAGCCCTCTAGGGCCTTGCTCCCTTTCTTCCATCTGCTTTGGTATTACAATACTGTACTGTGAACTTCATTCCTTGAGTTACTCCTTCTGCAAAAGACTTCTTCTGCCTTGCTGTCCCATAAACTTGGATGTGCCTCTCAATGAAACCTCATGGTGCCATCTCTCTTAACTTGCTTCAGATCATCTTTTTTGTAGTCTTTAACATGGCTCCTATGTCTTATTTTAGCCTCTCCCAACCTGATGTTCTCCAGATGTTTGGATTGCAGTTTCTACCACCCCTGATGTTTGTCATGCTGGCTAGGGCAACCTGAATTCTGTTAGCAGTTTCAGTTATTAATAGTCTCAGTTAGACTTACTGAACCAATTGTTGAATTAGCAGTTATGTAAATCCCACTGATTAATTGAGTACTCTAGTTGAAATTACCAATAGAATTTAGGTCTTTATTTTGAAGAACCATAAACCTTTCTTCCTACATTCGGCTCACATTGGGCTTGGTCTAGGTGAAATAATCAAACTTTCCCTTTGAAATCAGTGGATCAAACCAGTCTTACCCAATTCCCACTGATTTCAATGGAACTTAACTTTAGTTAATTAACTTTGTCTGGATCCAACAATCAATTCTGTGTAACTGCCCTTAAGTGTTTTAAAAGATCCTTATATTCCCAAGAAAATAAATGAAGTTAAAGGTAGATGGTCAGTGAATTATACTAACTCTGACAAATAGCCACTGTACTGTATTATTCAAAGACTGTTCTTTTTGCTGGGCTAATGAAAATTTAAAAGCTGGCCCTATTTTAAATGGAAGCAATTTGGCAAGGCTGACAGAATTTCTGTTCTTTTATTTCCTTACCTTTTCAGCATGTGATCAGTTCTCTTTCTCAGAGATGCTTCTTGTCCCTTTTAGAGAAGAAATATGCCTGAACAACAAATCCAGAGGAAAAAATGATACTTTTCTCTGCTGTCACTCCTGATTGCAGTACCACGGGTGATTAGAAAAGCCATTAGGGCCACTCAGGAGGGCAGAAAATTCTCTGGCAAGAAAGTGTACCTTACAGGCACTGAGAATGTAGGGAATCCCAAATTATACAAAAAGCCCTTGGCAGAGAGGAAATGAATTAGGTTAAAGGCAGCATGAAGAATTACAGAATGCATCCTGAGAAACAGAGCACAAAACCAGAGCAAAAAGAAAGCTCCTCACATAACAACCAACAAAAGACCGATAGCCTATTATAGGCACAGAATGACGGCTACTTTACTTATGATTCCTTTCTTTTATAAATGTAATGTTAGCGTAGGCATGTACAAATGTGCACATGCGTGTTAATTTTTTGAGATAGCTTAGATGATTGTGTCTGCTGGAAAGGCATGGCTTTGTAACAAAGTACGTGTTTCTATGTGGAAAGCCTAGACGGCTATAGCAAATCACCTCCTGGCAGAAAAATCTTTTGAGCCCACCCCCTACAGTGAGTATAGATAACACTGAGTTAGATTAAGTGTGAGCAACTTGTGACTCTTCAGATGATCTTGGGCTGCAATTACTATCAGGCTGAGCCAGCATAGGCAATTGTGAAGAATCCTCGGATAGACAATTCAACAACATTGGGAGAACGCATTTGTACCACCCCTGGACAAGATAGACGAGTGTCTTGACTCATATAAAATGGAGTTTTAACCCACATTGAAATAACTCACTTTTTTGTTATGGGTTTTGGGTGTCTTCGTGGCGACAATGGCAGCTATCTTCACTCGTGCTCCCTGCAAGCTGCCTGGCACCGCCACTGTGGATGCAAGTTGCTCTAAAGTCAGAATGAGGTGCACAGTGTCAATAACATGACTGACCACCTCATTTTGACCTCTGTAATGGTGCTGGGCAACAAATGTGGGCTGCAAGGCAGTGCCTGTTGTTCACTGTGAAAGCTGAAAACCCACACTAGCAGGTGTCTGTGGAATTTGGAGCCAGAATATTCCAGAGGCATCCCAGGGTATTCCAGCAAATGAAGACAGGGCCTCTGTAGTCACTCAGGGTCAGTGATGGAGAGAAAATAGCTTCTCTACTTACAGTATAGACTGAGGGCCTCTGGTTACTGTTGCCGTGGCTTGTGATTCCCACTAGATAGACTGGTGGCTGCCACTGTCTATACAATGTCTGTAGCTGATTCCAAGACATGTCTAATGAGAGCCAGAATGTTGGACCGGGACTTGGGAAATTCATTCAGGGAAATTGAATGGCCATGGGCAGTCACTCTCTTAAGGCTATTATGCAAGATAAAGTAGAGAAGGGAAGAACCATGTACAGTTGGCCCTTGGTATCTGTGAGGGATCCATTCCAGACACCCCCCCCCCCCCCCGTGGATACCAAAATCTGCAGATGCTCAAGTGTGCATTGTCCCCAATGGCGGTGTGGCCACATGGACATACCACCATTGGGGACAATGGAACTTGTCCTCCCTCCCTCCTTCTCTCCCTCGCTGCTCTCACCAGAGTCAGGTGCGTGGGTGGGCAGTCAGCAGGCAACCACTGCTGCCACTTCTTCCTCCTCATGTTCCTCCTTCCTCTTCTTCCTCCTCCTTCTCCCACCTCATCCACAGCTTCCTCCCTCCTCTTCCTCCCTCTTCTTCTTCCTCCTGCCTCCTCTGCCACCTCTTCCTCCTCTCAGCTCCATCTCCTCTTCCTCCTGCCTTTTCCTCCTCCTGCTTCCTCCACCTCCACCTCTGCCGCCGCTTCACTGGAAGGCAGACTGTATATTGCATTGAAACCATTGGCGGAAAGGACTATAAATGGAACAAACAATGTATATGTATTTATTTATTCAGTTTATATCTTGCCTTTCTCCTGGGATGAAACCCATAGTAGCTTACGAACTTTTAAGATAAAATTTTAGCTTAAAATCTTTTTTTTTTACAAAAGTTAAAAAAAATTGAATAACAATTCTATTTCAGAGGCACATGGTTATGATAGTTTAAAATATATCTAAAACATAATCTAAAAGTTACAAGAAAGAAACCAGAGGTCACTCTATTACCATACGATTAAAAGTCTCAAGCCTGCCTGAATGAAAAAGATGTTAGCCAGCTGGCAGAAAGAAGGCAGGGAGGAGGCTAACTAGACCTCCTGTGTAAGGGAATTCCACAGCTTGGAGCAGCCACTGAGAAGGCTCTTGCCTATATGTCCTCACCAGACAGGCCTGAAATGGCAGTGCAAGCATATAAGGAAGTAAAATAGTAGCAACTATGCAGTCTGTAAAGACCTTCCTGTTATATCCCTTGAGGACCACCATAAAATAAAAATAAAATAAAAAATAGGCTACAGAGCTTCCAAGGTGTGGCTGATCATTTTTAATACTACTTTATCTCATCTCCTCTGTCTGTGTCCCAAATAACCTATTTTTTTTTCAAATTTGGAAATGACCTAGGGGTCATGGTGGAAAAGGGAGGATCTGTGTCCCCCAGACCCTTACAGTTACTGCCTCTGAATTTAGAGATACGCCAATTCAAAAAGTCTTTTAATGATTTATTGGTGGCCGGGAGTGTTTTATGTGTGTGTTATATTCTATTATTATTATTATTATTATTATTATTATTATTATTATTATTATTATTATTATTATTATTAAAATTATTGATTAAAATTTAAAATATTACAAACATTCCAATATTTTGTAAACAAACAATAACAACATAACATAACATATAAGTCATTCCAGGGTACAGTTAAAGCAGTGTCAAACTGCATTATTTCTGCAGTGCAGTTGCAGTCTTTGTTATTTTCTTTATATATTTTATACTTTTCTGAGCTGTTTTTAATGTGACAATAGTTTAGTTGGGCTTTAACATTTTATTTTTAGTTTTTTGCTAACATTGTTTTTATCCTTTGTAAGCTGCCTTGGATCTCATGCTGAGAGAAAGGCGAATCAGTCAGTTTTTGAGTGAGGCTCAGCACAATTTCAGAAATATGATAAGATTATTGTATCTTTAATTGTGTATTTAATGTAGCCTCAGGGGTGGGAGTAGGGCTGAGAGGAGAAAAAGAGAAAGAAACCTTCCAAAATCATGAGAATGAATGGTGAAGTTAAATTTGATGGTTGGAACACCTCTCTTAAGTCCCCACTGCCACTGTCATTGCCACCAGTGGCATTTTCCCTCTGTTGGGGGTATGAAAAATAGGTGTGGCTGCCAAGACTCAGATGGTGAAATTGGTCATCCTGTGACCAGCTAGTGGAGACACTATTGTGTATCTTCAAGTTGTATTTGACTTATGGTGACCCTAAGATGAACTTATCATGGGGTTTTCTTGGCAAGTTTCTTCAGAGGGGGCTTGCCTTTGCCATCCTCTGAGGCTAAGAGAGTGTGACTTGCCCAAGGTCATTCAGTTGGTTTACATGGCCAAGCTGGGCATTCAACCCCTGGTCTCTAGTCATAGTCCAATGCTCAAACTACTACACAACAGTGGCTCTTGGTGCATTAATTACTGAAGGCCAAGTCAAGACTCAGGTAAATCTCATTGATTCTGTTTGTCTGCTCAATTTGAGTCTAGCATTTGGAGTTAGTCCATATTGTTTGTGAGGTTGCAAAGTCCTAATGCTGTATTTTTAATACAATGTTGTTTTTGTGTGGTGTGATGCTTTTTTAAAAAAAAATTACAGAAAGCATCAAAGCTTAAGAAATTAATTTCATGTTTTTCAGTGTTTCTAATGTGCTTGGTTTTATTATTTTCTCTCAAGAGAGGCTTGTTCAAAAACAACATCAGATCACGGCAGAACAAGAAAGACTATCTTGAAAATAAATGCCAAATTGGCAACTTCACTGTGCTCGACTGTTGTGCCCCTTTTCTCTGCTCACCTACAGGGTAGTTACATGGGAAGTGCTTAATGCTTATAGCACCCCTGACATTCTTACCATCATAAGTTCAGACTGGGTATCTTCTTAGCTCTAAAGTAGAAATTGAGGAAGAAAATCCACAGAAATATTCTCTGATAAATATCTCACTGAAGCATGCCATAAGATAAGTGAGATCTCTCTCTACAGGGCAAACTATACATTAGGCAGATTAATGTGCTCACCTCAAGTGACAGATGCTAACCAGAAAGCAATGAGGTATTGGGGTAGACAACACTGAGCCTAGTGGCTTGTCCTACATCTCATAAACTAGCCTGTGACCTTCCAGTATGGTGGAGCATGTTCTCCCATCAATACTGTTGGGGGGGAATAAAACTATCTGGCTTTTGTACATAGAATAAGATGGCTTCCATCTTGTTCTTCACCTCAGGCAGCACAATGTCTTGGACCAAACCTATATCCTATCCCATGGAGTAAATTTTTGATCCAGGAACTACAACAGTGACACCAGTTGCTTACCACGAGGCCAACCCTTGCATACTACACAGTTTTAGGACTATGATTCTACTTTTAACTGTCAGGGCTGCTTCCTATGGAATTCTGAGGTTTGTAGTTTGATGAGGCACTAGAGCTCTCTGGCTGAGAATTCTGAGTACCCTTCCTTAAACCACTAATCCCAGGATTGAACAGAATGGAACCATGGCAGTTACAGTGGAATTATACTACTGTGTGAAAGTTGAATATTCTAATTACAGCATTGGTTCTAAATCTCCATTGGTCTATAACCTATGTCTCCCAGTTCCTAGTCCTGTACTCTAATGTTCCATGCATGTGTGTCTGAAGGTGCCCAACACGTGAGCGGTATTAAGGCATGGTCAGTATGAGCAGCCAGTCAAGCTTTCTCTTGCCATAATGTTAATCACATAGAATAATGGAATGAAGCTTCTCTGCCTCACGCGGCCTCACCGCCTGTGTTCTCTGCACAATTAGAGCACTATGTTTCAACTTTAATTTCATAGAAGCCATTTTTGGGAATCTTGAGATTTGTATTTTGGAGAGGCACTAGAACAGTCTGGCTGAGAATTCTAAATACCCCTTCCTAAACTGCAAACCCCAGGAGTCAGTAGGATGTTGCCATTGCAAATGAAATGGAATTATAGCACTATAACTGTGTAGTATGAAAAATCCCCAGGTCAGAGGGCACATTTTGACTAATAAAAATGCATCTTAACTTGCCCTGCCCAGTATTTGCTGAATTATCATTAACTGAGTGGTCTGGAAAGGGTCCATAGAAACTGGCTGTGGCATACCAGTTGTCCTGCGGTATATGGTGTTAGACTGAGAAAAGACAGCATTCCAAAAGCTTTATCACCAGGGGTCAGTTTGTACAGTAATTGTCTGGCTGGTTTTTAAAGCTCCAATTTCATTATGGCTGTGGTTGAACTGGTTGCCTAGTGCTTTTCATAAACACAGATTACAGTTTGGCAAAGGTGGCAGTTGTGCTAAATTACAATCTGTGCTTATGTGAAATGCTTCAAATAAGGGTTTGTTATGGAACATGGTCCATGAATGAATGTGTAGAGCCTTGTTTCTTGAGAATTCAATTTTCCTCTTTACAAATCAGCTGTGTCAAGACCATTTTTGTCTTAGACAAAAACAGTTTGTTTCCACATTTTTTACCATTTTTGACATTTTCTGTGTCAGAAGTAAGAATGAAGTACTTAGCATTACAAGGGTGTTATTTTACAAGGTAAAACTCAGAATTACTTCAGACTTTTCAAAAAAATTCCCACAGATTGACATATTATTCAGAATCGTTGTGATGGGATAAGTATTAGTTGAATATATTGTTCTTGCTCCCATCTATGGTGCTATTTACCCTCCTGTACACATTTTAATATATGTGTTTTACTTTATTAAAAATCCAGATAAATATACACTTGGAGAAGGGGATGGTTATTGATGATAATAACAATAATTACACAAAAGGCAAATACAAATGTTACACTCTGGGTTCCAATTCTGAAAACAGTAAGCCTTGTATGTCATACACGAACAGTTCTTATTTATAACCAGAAGTTGGCAGCTTAACAGAAGCTGTGGTGCGTCTTGGATGCCAAACCACCTTCTTGCACAGGCATTATGTGAAAGGCTCTTACTATTAGTCCCAGCAGGCTGATCAATTTACACTTTCTACTTTGCTAGCAGAATGGCCTCCCATCTGGTCCCTTTTCTACCCATTTCTATGTGTGCTTCTCTTAACTGCATCATGCCAACAGTACGCTATGAAACATCATTCCTATGGGAAAATGCAAGATCCACATGCTGGCCATCCTCTAAACACAATGCTGTTCAGGCTATCTGATGTGAGAGACCAGCAATCTCCCCCCCCCCACACACACACATTGTGCCAGGGGCCAGCATTATATTTGTGCCCGCCAGCTACACTTGCTTCTTTCATTCTTGGAAACAATTCAAGGACTAATAGACAATGGGTCCCGGGACCACCACTTCAAGTCTCACTACTCTAAAGCATTAAAGCTGCTGTCCATGTCCACTGAACTGGGAGTAAGTCCCACTGATCACAGAGAGGCTTGCTTCTGAGTAGACTTGCATCAAAATGTGCTGTAAGTGTGTTTGAACCCATTAGTTTCAGTGCATGGTTTCAGTGAACACACACACACACACACATGTAATCTGTATTGTACTAATGCTAGTTACTGTTGATCTCTTGCTAATACAGTGTTATTGACTGGGTATTGTTAAGTTAAATCTCAGTTCAGTTGAACTCAGGTGGAACTTTTCCTTCACCAATTTTGTTGTAATAATTTCATCCTTTGTATTTGCAAATTCCACTGAGGCCCAGAACTAATTTCCAAAGAATTGCTTTTGGACCTGTGCCCATGTAACATTGCTTTCAATTATTTTGTTTTTATAGTGAATCCAGCTGTGCTCTTTTAAAGGATGAAAGAAGTTAATCTAGTTCTTCAATTAAACACTCTGTTTATTTGTTTTTCCTGACAAATCTTATGATATCATATTTTTTGTAGTCCTCATGATGCCCACAAAGTAACTGAGGAACACTAATTTTATGCATCATTGATGTTTTCCCCATAAATTATAAATATATCCCAAACATGTTATCATTTATTTTGAGTAAATGTAAAATAACAAACTTTGTTGCTACATGTGCTCTGTAAGGATGGTGACTTTGCTTTTAAACTTTTTCAGTTTGAAATGCAATTCTGAGTAGGACTTTGCCCTCCCTTCAACGTGTCACTTTCTCTTTTATGAGTTTTTGATGGATCATTGCTTCATAAGTCTCCCCCTCCCCCAAATTGTCTCTGATGCTTGGGTTTTCATCTAATTCTTATGCATCATGAGCGTCTGTGTACAGCAGCAGGCCAGAAGAATTGTGGAAGAGCTTTCTACTAGGAACCTACATAATGAGTGGTTAGACCAAAGTGAACTAAGTATGGGCACAGTTCTCTCACCACTAGCTAGGTCTGATGGGAGTTGTAATCTAACAATTTCTGCAAGGCTCCACTTTGCCCACCTTGTGCTAGGCTGAATGAGACTACGTGTGAAAGGGATCTGGGAGTCCAAGTAGACCACAAATTGAACATGAGCCAACAGTGCAAAGTGGCAGCTAACAAGGCCAATGTGATTTTAGGCTGCATCAATAGAAGTATAGTGTCTAGATCAAGGGAAGCAATAGTGCCACTCTATTCTGCTTTGGTCAGGCCCCACCTGGAATATTGTGTCCAGTTCTGTTCACCACAATTCAAAAAGGATGTTGAGAAACTGGATCAGTCCAAAGGAGGGCGACTAAAATGGTGAAGGGTCTGAAAACCCTATGAGGAACGACTTAGGGAGCTGAGGATGTTTAGCATGGAGAAGAGAAGGTTAAGAGGTGATATGGTAGCCTTGTTTAAATACTTAGAGGGATGCCATATTGAGGAGGAAGCAAGCTTGTTTTCTGATGCTCCAGAGACTAGGACCCAGAGCAATGGATGAAAGCTACACGAAAAGAGATTCCACCTCAACATTAGGAGGAACTTCCTGACAGTAAGAGCTGTTTGACAGTGGAACAAACTCCCTCGGAGTGTAGTGGAGTCTCCTTCCCTGGAGGTCTTTAAATGGAGGCTGGATGGCCATCTGTCGGGGATGCTTTGATTGTGATTTCCTGCATGGCAGGGGGGTTGGACTGGATGGCCCTTGTGGTCTCTTCCAACTCTACAATTCTATGATTCTATGATTCAAAGGCACAGTTAGCTAACATCATTTAGCTTATCAAACTAACCCCACATCACTGTGCTAAGAACTAGCATTCCCATGATGAACAGAACAATGCCTCAATGGACCAGTTTTCTTGGTTGTATTATAGAATAATAGAATCATGGAGCTGGAGGAGTTGGAGTTGGAAGAGACCATGAAGACAATCCAGTCTAATCCCCTATCATGCAAGAATATACAATGAAAGCACACCTGACAGATGACCATCCAGCCTCTCTTTAAAGATTTCCAAAGAAGGAGACTCCACCACTCTTCGAGAGAGTGTGTTACACTGTCAAACAGCCTTAACTGTCAGGAAGTTCCTCCTACTGTTTAGGTGGAATCTCTTTTCTTGTAGCTTGCATCCATTATTCTGGGCCCTAATGTCTAGAGCAGCAGAAAACAAGTTTGCTTCATCCTCTATATAACATCCCTTCAAATATTTAAACAGGGTTATCATATCACCTCTTAACCTTCTCTTCTCCAAGCTAAACATACCCAGTTCCCTGATCCTCTCATCATAAGCCATGGTTTCTAGACCCTTTACCATTTTGGTCACCCTCCACTGAATTTGCTTATCAACAACCCTTTTGTATTGTGGTGCCCAGAACTGGACACAGTATTCCAGGTGACCAAATCAGAATAGAGTGGCACTATTTCTTCCCTTGATCTAGACAGTATACTTCCGTTGATAGCCAAAGGCACCCTCTAAGATGAAGACAAATTATCTGATCTTTCCAGGCCCTTAAATACTCTTTGTCCTTTGTTCTAGAAGGTGCTGACCTTTTCTTAGGCAAACGATGGGGGGGGGGGAATAGCGAATCATCCCATCACTCTATCATAACTAACAAAAGAACAATTTCCATCTAAGATGGAAAGATGCTTTCCTATCCCTTATATATGAACTGACTTTGTTCAGCAACTATTGAAAACCACATCCTCATTCTCATCAATCATTTTTCTACAGGCCTAACTTGAATAACTAGAAAATTTTCAATTACTAGGTTATGCATCTTTTAAGCACATAAAATGTGTACAGGTTGAATGTGAAAGCTAATTCTAAACCCCTGCACCAACTAAATACTTCTGCGAATAGGACAAGAATGTAATAGTCCTTTCCAGGAATTACTGGTATACAATGTATTGCTTTGCACTGACACTTAATGGTCACGCTGCCAATTTCTTTCCTTCAGTTATGACCTTATTGCACAGAGGTTCCCCGGAACGGAATGAGAATGGAAAAGAAGGGGCCAAGAACGAGTGGAGAATGAGTGGGGGGACACATTTTACTGCACACAGAAGTCCCTCACTTGTTCTGTACCCTTTCCTTCCATTCCCAATCCATCCCAGAGGAGGCGATTTTTGAGAACTATTCTGAACACTTCTCAAAACCCGTGTCCTCTGGGACAGATTGGGAACAGAAGGGAAGGGAACGGAATGAGTGAGGGACTTCTCTGTGCAGTAAATTGTGTCCCCCCACTCATTCTCCACTCGTTCTTGGCCCCTTCTTTTCCATTCTCATTCCGTTCCGGGGAACCTCTGTGCAATAAGGTCATAACTGAAGGAAAGAAATTGGCAGCGTGAGCTTTTGTAGATTTCAGTCTGCTTTCTCAAGTGTATTTTCTCCAAATGCATGTGAGAAAGTAGACTGAAATCTACAAAAAGTCATGCTGCCAATTTCTTTCAGTTAGTCTCAGAGGCGCTACAAGATCTCTCTACGTACCACTTCAAATAGTCTAGATAGATTTGCAATAGGCCCCCTGGGCTGAAAATGCTGCTGCTGAATACTAGGTTGGTGAATGGAAAAACATCTTTGATTCAGGACGTGATCCTAGATAAGTATGCTGACCTGGCTTGTATTACAGAGACTGGGCTGGATGAAGCTGGGGATCGGGTTTAATCTCTCCTAGGTTTGTCCACCTGAGTTCTGTGTACAGCAGCTAGTGAGGCCTGGGGGCAGAGTGGCAGTGGGATCCGATCTCTCTCACCAGGTCACCTGTGCCACAGCCTATCAGTGTGAGTGTTGTTGTTTTTTTAAGATGGGTGGCCAGGACACAATAGGAATTTTGTTGGTGTACTGCCCACCTTGCTGCTCAACAATTTCCCTCTCTGAGCTGGCTGAGTTGGCCTCAGTGGTGGTATTGGGGTCCCCTCACCTTGTTGTTGTGGGTGACTTCAACATCCAGATGGAGACTGCTCTGTTAGGAGCAGCTCAGGACTTTTTGTCTTCTATGACAACCATAGATCTTTCCCAAGTAATATGTGGTGCCACCCACACTGCAGGACACATTCTGGACCTGGTTTTCTTTGGAATTCTATATCTATTAATTTTAACACTAACAAACTAACTCACAACCAAAAGCCAAAAGATTCAGAAAGAAAATGAACACAAAGAAGAGAAAAAAACAAAACAAAAAATAGTCAAATAAAGAAAAATACAGGTACATATATAACTAGACTAAACCAAACAAATACATAATATTAAAACACTAGAATATTTAATAGTTACTAACTAAAACACTAAACACTAAAAACACAAATGGGCTCTGTCCCCTAGTTTATACTGTAATGAAAGGAGGGGAACACAAAAGAAAGCAAAATATATTATTTTACTGTTACAATTACAACTTAATAATAATAATAATAATAATAATAATAATAATAATAATATTTATGTTTCCCCACCTCTCCCATTGGATCGAAGCGCAGTTACAGACTAGATAAAATCCAACATATACATATAAATCTTTATATACATATAACTAAATACCTCTGCTGAAATTAATAGTAGGCATGGCCACAAATTAATGCATTGTTAGATTTCCTATTGCTCAAAAAGTACATAAACTGCTTCTATTCATTCAAATAATCTTCAGTTGGTTTGTCCTTTAAAACCCATGTGAATTTGGCAAGTTGGGCTGATGTATTTCTCAAAAGCTATTGTAAAAAATCAGTTTGTAATAAGAGCATGAGATAATAAGCAATCTCTTGTCTACTAGTGGCAAAACTGCCCATTTAAACAAGAATTGTATTGCAAGATGCAATTTATTGGGCTAAGTGAAATCAGAGATAAGAAATTTAGAAAAAAATGGGATTTGTATGTTCTTGTGTTCTTTTAAATTGCTTTCTGACTTATGGCAAGCTTAAGGCAAACCATCATGGGGATTTCTTGGCAAGAATTATTCAGAGGGAGGGTTGTCTTTGCTTTCCTCAGAGGCTGAGAAACTGTGGGTTTCCATGACCAAACAAGGATTTGAACCCTAGTCTCCCGGTTAGGGTTGCCATACCTGAGGACCTCCAAACTGGGAAAAATGTAGGACAAGGTTTAAAAATGTAGGGTGCCTGGGAGGGATCGTCTCCGCGGCCAGAGCTCCGACCACGGAGAGCGCTCCTAGGCCTCAGCGAGGCCTTGGAGGCCCCCACGGGTGGTGCCGTCCCGGTTTTGGCACCAAACCGGACCAGGACCGGGTCGGCACCGCCCAAAGAGGGATTGTCCCGCCTACAGGCGGGATATGGCATCCCTACTCCCGGTGTCCTAGTCCAACATTCAAACTACTACACCACACTAACTCTCCATTCTGTCTTGGCCTGAACTCAGGGTTGTTGTATGGACAAAAGTGGGGAGGATGAGAAACACATACATCCTCTTGAGTTCATTGTTGGAAAGGCAAATGTAACCAACTAAATAGGAGAAGAGACAGACTGAACCCCCTCATCTACAGAAATTCACAGAATACCAGGAGAGAGTCCTCATGCTTATATCTACCATGGGGGCTCCCAGTTCTTGTTCTACTGAATGGGCCTCATCTGGTGAAGGCTGATCACTATTCTTTATGGGCATTTATTCATCCACTCAGTCTCTTAGGTACACTCACTGTTTTCAGTGTAAGATAACAAGATTGCTAATGTTTTGGAACTTCTCATACTTATTCTGACCTTAGTGCTAGAGAAGCTTTTTTTTTTTTTGCAGGAGCTCTGTTGTTTAAAAAACAATGTTTTGTTTGTTTGTCTTCATTAATGATGGCCTTGAAGGATGCTCCATTGTGAAAGTGAGCACTGAACTGCAACACTAAACATTTCTCTCAGCGGTGGGTTGGCAGCCTCAACCCAAAATAAAAACATTATTTTATAGGGTTTTTTAATGGGCTTGGAATCATCATTATGTTAGAAAAGTTAGAAAATGCTCCTACTGATTTCATAAATGCTTAATAGAAAAAGGTGGTTTTGTTCCAATAATGATCTCAATTTGCACAGATGTTCCCATATTTTTGGAAAAAAAAATGTTTTCAGTCTCTCTCTCTCTCTCTCTCTCTCTCTCTCTCTCCAACACACACAGAATATTATGCATGGTATACCCTCTGGGTATGTATTTATTTGGTTAGGTGTTTTTGGTACCCAGAATGAATCAACGTTTACCTCCCACTCTTACCTTATGGTTTTTCTGTGGAGTATAACTTTATCCCATTAAACACTCAAGAGCTGACCAGGGCATGACGTTCTTATTTTCATTCTGCCTTATCTTTCTGTCCCTGCATCACAAGGCTCTTGATCCTTTTTCCAGGAATACAGGAGACATCACCAGACTAGAAAGTTGCCAAGTTGCCTCTATAAGCTTCCTTCAAAATGCAGGCAGTAGTTCCAACATGTTGACATAGCTGAGGGAGCCCCATACCTCGCCCCAATAGTTTGGCACTTAGATGGTTGCCTCTCCTCCTTTGTGATTGGGGTGGCCTATTGTGAAAGCTTTTATTTTAACTATGGATGTTCTATACTTGTTTATTTATTTATGTGATGGATATATGACACAAAAGCAGATAGAACAAGAAACATCCAATAAAACCATATATAAAGAAGCTGCCGAGTGTAAGGAGGTGTTTGAAAAACTGGTTTTCCCCATAAATTAGCCTGACATAGTTCAGCCAAGAAATATCTGCAAATCAATTTTCAGGGATTTCATGAAAGTATGTTCCTGGTTACTCTTCTCCCTCTGTAGGTGAGCAGACACAATTTTGCCTTTGAAGTAGGGTTCTCAGTAGCTCGCTGCATGTAGCTACTTACATGCCCCAGTGAAAAATGACTGAGAATCCTTTCTTGCTAAGGAGAAGCTTCTACTTTGCACCCAGTCACCTTGGGAGCAGCAACTGATCAGCAAGTCAAATAGTGACTGGGAAGGCTGTCATCCATGCCAGCCTTTGCCAGTTGCTTGGTTGCTGCTCCTAGAGTGCAAAGGGAGCAGAGACCAAGAAGCCTTTTGCCTGTGCTAGCCTTGTGGCAAAGGCTGGTGAAGGCGAGAGGCTTCTCAGTCACTGCTCAAATGGCTGCCGAGTCACTACTCAATCACTGCTCCTTTGCACTCAGTCAGCCTGGGAGCAGCAGCCAAGCAGCCAGTCAGCTAGCCTTTCTCTTCTTGTAGGGCAGGCATGGAGGAGAGGAAGGAGCAGCCCTGGGTTGCTGCTGTTACTATATTTGCACCTGATAGGCTGAGGAGGTGGTGGTGGTGAGCAGACACTGCTGGTCAGCTCTCTGGTGCTCAAACAGTAGACTTAATGTCTTGTTGTAATCTACTTTGATTCCTCGGCGAAAAAGCGGAATATAAATAATAATAATAATAATAATAATTATTATTATTATTATTATTATTATTAAATAGGCATTGGGGAGCAATAGAGTTTTCAGCCAAGAGAAAAGGGTGCGATAGCCCAGAAAATTTTGGGACTACTGCCCTAAAGGCACCAGATCCTTTCTGATCTTGGAATCTAAGCAGGGTCAGCCCTGGTTAGTACTTGAATGAGAGGCTCCCTAAGAATACCAGGTGCTGTAGGCTATATTTCTGAGGTCGGAACTGGCAGAACCACCTCTGGATGTTCCTTGCCTAAGAAACCCCCCTGAAATTTAGGAGGTCACCATAAGTCAACAGGTAACCTGAAGGCACTTACACATGCACACAGCAAGGACAGCTTCACTCCTTTCCTTGGTCTTGCCTCAGAGAGAATAGGGATGCCGAGAAATATGTATGCATTCAATAGTATCATTGTAACTGCTAATCAACCAATAAATCCCAGAACGTCCGTCATAACAGCTCTGAATTCACAGGGCATACACTGCATACATATACCTGAATTTTCCCTTTTCCTCTTCGTACAAGCAGATCCAAGGGAGACATCCATTATACTAAACGGTATGTCTTTGTGTGCAAAACCGTAGTGCACATCTAGAGTGATAGGTAGATTGAGGTTCCTTTCCCCTTTTCATTTGGTAAATGTTTAATGAACACATACATAAAAAGCTAAAATCTTAGCACCACTAGTGTTTGGATAAAAAAACCTAATTGTGTTTTTTGTTCTTATATCTGCAGCAATGTATCTGTTTGCAAAGACATTGCAAAGGAATGAGAATCTCATCGCAGTGGCACATTTGATGTTTACTAGCACTATGGTTTATTGTATTCGTTCAATGTAATAATTTTCAACTAATACAACTGATGCAAAGTAGACCAAATCTTAGACTTATATTTCACCAATTTGTCAGTCATACAAATTGATTTGCAGTAATGAACTGATTTAAACACCAGAGTGGTTGGTTAATGAAGAATAATAATTAATAGTGATAGTAATCATGGAAATAAACAGGAGGCATATTTAAATTCAGCACGAGTTTAAGGAAAGTTAATAAAGCTTGCCAAAAATCATCTGTGGTTAATGTGGTTATGTATTAAAGTTTTATATCCGTAAGTGCAGTGTATACATAGTTTAGTCCCTAGTAGGAAAGAAGTAATAAAAACTGTGTTTATTTGAAAAGGCTGTTAATTTAACTGAGCTACTAAAATAGAGCACTTCACATTGGGGCGGGGGGGGGGGGGAAGGAAGAAAGACTGTCGGAGTTTCACTTACAAAATAATGGTACTGTGCAATATTAATTAATGCATTTTATCAATGAAATCCTACAGCGTGTTCTATAATTTACATATATGCAGGAGCAATTCAGTTACTAGTGAACTGTTCTACATCCTAGGAGTTGAACAAAGCAGCTGTGCTACATTAATGCTGCTCTAGCAAACTTCTTATTAATTACTGTATATTATTTTGATTATTTCAGCTGCTGGATGGCCAGATTCTTCTGTGTGATCTTTGCAGTTCTAATTAACATCTGTGTATGCATAGGCTGGTCATCTTATTTATTTATTAGCTACACTTACGTCTTACCTTGTTACAGTGAACCCAATGTCCTGTAAAAGGATCTCTTTCTCCCTGCTTTTTTCTTCCTTAGAACCTTGTGAGGCAGATCAGGCTGACAGTCCTTCCACACTGCAGAAATAAAGCAGTTTGACACCCCACATTAACTGTCATAGCTCCATCCTGTGGAATCCTGGGATTTGTAGTTTGTCAAGGTATTCAGTCTGGTCTGTCAGAGAGCTCTTCACAAAACTACAAATCCCAGCATTCTGTAGGATAGAATCATGGCAATTAAAGTGCTGTCAAAACTGTTTTATTTCTGCAGTTTGGATACACTCTGAGAGAGTTTGACTGCCCCAAAGTTGTCCAGTGAATTTCAAGGTTTTGTGGGAACTAGAACATGGTTCTTCCAAGTCCCAGTACATTTTAAGTGCTACATCATGTTGGCTCTCATAGAACTGCTCTATATTATTTTTCCATGCCATCTCATCTGTTAAAAATTCAATCAATTCTGTTTAGTCTCACTATCCTCACTATATATTTTTTTTCAAATTTTATTTCAGCCGACAGGCCATTAACAACAGAATATATATAAAACATATAAAACATTTAAAATATTAAAATGCGTGAACTTGTTAACATAAACCCATGAAATAAATGTTCATGACATGCTCATAAAGTAGAGATTTATATATATACAAAAAACAGTCTCAGATATATTAGGTGATACTGAACCTTGAACACAGAACCTAGGTGAATATTTATTTGGATGTACCAAATGCAGAATGCAAAAAACCAAGCAGTTCATTTAATTTAACTCATGATCTCACGTGTTTTAACAGCAGAGAAAAGAAATTTAGCCACTGTTTCTGTTTTGCTTTTCTTAGCATCATTCAACAGATATTCCATGTACCATCTATTTGGTCTACCCGGGAACTTGAGCAAGAGGGGAGAAATTAATCTTGACCTCTCATCTTTATAGAAAGTACAAAAGAGTAAAACATGTTATAAAGACTCAACAGATCCATCTCCACAGGGGCAAACCCGTTCATGATAGGGGATTCCCTTGAAACGACCCTCTAGCTGCGCTGAGGGAATTACATTAAATTTGGCTTTAGAGAACACAGCTCGGTATTTTGGAATAGTCAAATTTTGTAAATAAGATGCTTCCCTCTCTGAATTAAACTGTAGCCCTAAACTAATGGGAGAGCAGGTGGTGCGGGCAGAGGATAAGGAATATTGGATATCGATGTCTTTTATGCGACGTATCATAATCTGCTGGGCTCTCGACAGATCTTGTGTCATTAAGAAGTTACTTGAAAAGCCCTTTCTCAGCAATTTCTCCTGGATACTTTTAGACCAGAGAGTAGTGTAGTTATCTTTCCTTACAAGTTGCCAAAATCCTGAATCAGAGCCCGCATAGAAGAGTTTCAACCAGTACTTTAGGGTCCACGTCCAAGCAGTGCATTCCACAGAGTGGCAGCCCGCTTCAAGACGTAAAACTGCTGATGGAACGCAATTAGATACTCTGAATAATTTGCGGAGGTAGGCAGAAAGGACCTGTTCTAATTCTGCAGAGAAGCCTTGGATCCAGATGGGGATCCCGAATAACAATTGTGGTATAACCTTAGCCTGGAACACCTTCAGGGCTGCAGGTAGAAATTGGCCTCCTTTAGTATAAAAGAATTGAGTTAGAGCCTTAGCGCTATTTGCTGACTGGACAACAGTTGATCTCTGAGATGTCCAGCCACGAGATGATTGAAAAGTTATTCCTAGGTACCTAAAGGTATTAACTTGTTCTAGGCTATGTCCATTTAAAGTCCACCTGGATCAAGTCTTTTTTTAAGAGAAAACCATAATTTTAGTTTTGTTATAATTGATGGTTAAGCCATTTTCTTCACAATAACCTCCAAAGGCTCTCAGGATTTGTTTCAAACCTATTTTCGAAAAAGAAAGGAGAACTGCATCATCTGCATACAAAAGTAAAGGAACGCTAACAGAGGCCAATTTAGGAGAGTGGCGTGTTTCCACGGAAATAGAAGCTGAAAGATCATTAAGGTAAAGGTTAAATAATAAGGGTGCCAAAATGCAACCTTGGCGCAAACCTTTTTGAACGGGGATAGGTTTTGTAAGGTTACCCTGAGTGCCACATCTCACTTGTATAGTCGTGTCTCTGTGCAAATTCATGATTAGCCATAACAATCTCCTATCAATAGAAGAGGCGAGAAGTTTTATCCACAGCCTTTCTCTTGGGATTGAATCAAATGCTGATTTCAGATCAATGAATGCCACGTATAAGCCTTTACTTTGAGAAGTAGAATATTTCTCAGCCAGATGGTTCAGGACCAGGCAATGGTCAAGAGTTGTTTTGCCTCTTCTAAAACCAATTTGTTCATTACCTATGACATTCTCATTATCTATCCATTCCAAAAGGCGGTTATTAAGGAATCGGCTGTAAAGTTTGCCCACAACCGAAAGCAAACTTATAGGGCAATAGGATCATTTCTAAGTCCCTTCTTATAGATAGGAATTATAACCGCATTTGACCAACTCGAGGGAATTTTGGCTGTTTGATTAATAAGAGTAAAAAGGGAAGCAAGTAAAGGGGCCCACCAGGAAATGTTGACTTTCAAAAGCTCCGGCAAAATTAAATCAGGCCCTGGGGCTTTTCCAGATTTAATCTGGGTAAGCAAAGATTTTAGTTCTTCTTGAGATACGGGGGGGGGGGGGGGGGGCACTGTGGGATATCCAAACAGTCTAGGGAAAGTCGGTTGAATAAGTTGGAGGTATCAAATGTTTGTTCCCCGGTATCAGTATAGAGTGTGGCAAAGTAATCCTCTCAAACATTAATAGGAATGTTACAAGGGGGAGAACCACCAGCGTTTCCTAGCATCCCCATGACTGTTGCCCAGAAAAGTTTAGTATTTTTTTGTAGGGAAAAGTTTATTAGTAATGACCACTGTTTTTGAGTTGCCTCCTTCTTTTTCCTTGCTAGAAGTGATTTATACTGTCTTCTAGTAGTGAAATATGATTGAGGCAATGACTGGCAATTATCTCTCCTATATTGAATGTACATATTTCTCAAATGGGTTCTAGCTGCAACACAAGTCTTATCAAACCAAGGAGCCATTCTTTTACATTTAAAGTTGCTTGATTTCTTCTCTATAGAAGTCAACGAGGGAGTCAGGGTCCTAAGGAGCTGAGAATAGTTCTCTAAGGCATGTTGCACTTCTTGTGATTCAGTAATTTGGTTTTTAAGACCCAGGCATAAAGGTGAATTAAGAAGTACTGAGGTCTCTTCATGGAGATTTTCTGTCCACCTTAGCCTTTTCTGTCTGATTATCATATCTGAGTCAATAAAGTGCAGTTGCAACTGGGAATGTATATTCAAGAGAAGTCTAAACAGGAAAGAAAGAGGAAGGTGATCACCGTCAAGTCTTGTGCCTACAGAAAAACTAACTACCTGATTAATGAAGGCGTTGGAAACCAGTACGTAATCAATGGTCGAGCTGCCTTTTGGCGAAATATAAGTGTACTCTCCCCCAGGATCAAATAAAGGGTTCCCATTGAGCATTCTTAAGGCAAGACGCTCGACCATCTGCATAAAAAATATACCTGCCAAATTAATGCCCCAGTCTTTAAAATGTCTTTCTGTATTCAGGGTACATTCCTCTAACTCTTCTAATCCCCAGGCAGGGGAGGAAAAAAGGGCCTCGTTATTATGGCCTATCCGAGCATTAAAATCCCCCATCAGCACCAGAATGGCTGAGGGAAATTGTCCCTCTAATTTACCTATGTAATTTTCTAAAATTTCCCACACATTTTTACTACGGTCTTTATGAAATTTAGGAGGGATATAAACATTTATCATCAGCAAACAAAGAATATCAAAATCAATTAGGCAAGCCATGGCAATTGTTTCACAGTGTGGCAAACACTTAATAGTGACTTTAAGCACTGTAGAAATCAAGATGGCAAGGCCTGCACTAGGTCTGCCTTTGCCAGAAGATGGAGTAGCTGGTAAGTCAAAAGTGGTGTATCCATTATGAACTATTCCGGACATACACCATGTCTCTTGGAGAAAGATCACATCAAACTTGTTGATGTAATCTGTCACATCAGGATCATTGATCTTAGAGGTCCATCCGGCCACATTCCAGGATAAGCACTTGAGTAAAGATACTTCTGGAGAGGGGGCATTTGAGAGAGCTGAAAACAATGCGCAATCCAGAGAATGTTTGACTTTAAGAGGTACTGCCCAACTCACAGTGTTCCATGTTAAGAGAGGGGGTGCATCATCCTTCAAGGGTTGTCAAGAGGCGTGGTTATGAAGGATTGAGGAAATGTCAGCATTATGTTGGACTAAAGGATCAGGGGTAGATTGCCAGGTTTCCAGCAAAGGGTGGCAGGTCGCCTGTAAATTCAGAAACTGTGTCTGAGGGTCTTTCTCCTTTGCGAGATTTCTAACAAAGTGCTGGTTATCTTCTGTTTGTAAGAGGGAAGATTTTATCTTCTCATTTGTTTGTGTATGCTGGATGCTGTTTACTTCGCATAGGCTAATAGAACAGTTTGTTGAGGGTTGCTTATTTTCTGCTGGATTATTTTCAACGTGAACACAACCTCACTATATTATGTTATACAGGGCCCGAACAGACAGGCCAAAATAAACCTGCTTCAGATCACTTTGGAGGTATGCTGTTTAAATGACACACACATCTTAAGAAACCAGAAGCTGCGCCAAAGCTGTGGTCTAGTTCTTAGGACTGGAGTGTGGCTTTGGCGCGGCTTCTGGCCTCTTAGGACGCATGCAGCATTTAAACAGCATACCTCCAAAGTGGCCCGAAGCAGCTTTATTTGGGCCGGTATGTTCAGGCCCACAGTCTCCCTGATCTAGTGTCCAGTCTGTGCCTATGCAATTCTAGGGTGTTCTGTTAATTTCAGACAAGAGACTAGGTCTTGTGTACAAAGGAACTTGTCTATGGAAAACTTTCTTCTATGGAGACAAATGCCCTTAGAGGTAGTGGGGCACCATATCTTCTTGAATCTTCTTACATGGGTATAAAATGGCTGACCCGTGGCAGATAAATTCAGGATTAAAGATCCACCTTTTTCCCCTTAACTATGCTAGTATTCCGTAAACTTTTTTTAATTAAAAAAATAACAATGCATGCTTACAACAAGTATTCAAAAGACATGAGCATCACCTTTCTTGTCTCTGCAATCACTTGTGTGTCCTTTTTTTGTTAAAAAATTTATTGCTTCTGATAGCTGATTTCTTTTAGTGCAAGTGATTATTCAAAAGGTGTGTAAGGAAGAAAAGAAACTATCCAGATAAGGCAGGCTCAACTCTCCTATAGCTTGCTCATTATTCTGTATGATAAAGGTTAGAAGAGAGGAAATTGGGAATACAACAGAGGGAATGCAAACTCTCTTCTATGATTCCCCCTGGATCCCTTCAGTATAGAATCACTTGCCTTTACCCATCACATGATCAGCATTTGAATTGGTTAAACATACAGTATATCACTCAGTTTTGACCAAGAAAACTGTGAACAGACAGATTTTCATCTCGACAAGATAGCATTACTGTTCTAACAAGTTTCTGCATATACAGTTTGATGCACGAATTGTTCACTGTCAGAATTACGCAAGGAGAGTATTCACACTGATAAATTATACGGCCATTCACATTATAAATTAGCCACAAAATCCATTCATAGTTGAATAGCTGGTTTCTTCACCATTTCCTAGGCGTCAATGACTGAATGATTCATCAGGATTTTGGAAGCTGTGAAGCCATGATATGCTTTCAAGACATAATGTGTTAAAATTTTCTTAAAGTTTCTGTGACACCTCTTTCAGTTTGTAAATCCTTGTCGACAGATATGTGACTGTTTCTTACATCTTTGGTGTGACAGTCTTCTAACATGTAAAGCTGAAGGCTTTCACGGCCGGCATCCATAGTTTTTTGTAAATTTTTTGGGCTATGTGGCCATGTTGTAGAAGAATTTATTCCTGACATTTCATTGGAGTCTGTGGCTGGCAAAGGCCTAATGTCTCACTTTTCCCCTAGACCAAGATTGGAAAATTTGGCCATCCAGTTGTTTCCGTCATGTCTCACCACTAACCAGACTCACTAGGACAGATTAGGATTGTGGTTCAGTAATATCTAGACGTCTGCAAGTTGCCATCTGTAGTGTAAGCTTCACTAGGCCTGCCCTCCAGACTTTCACATCTTCAGTTTTCTCCCCTTGACTTGGAAACTCCCCAATACCTCCATGTTTATAGAGTAGGGGGTCGGAATTCTGTGGATTACATGCATCCCCTCCAGAGCCCCACTGTTGTAGTTCCTGAAGGCTGATAATGTGCTGCTGGGGCTCTGGAGCTGATAAAGAGTACTTGAGATGCAATCACTGCATACACAGTTGTACTTCATTCTTTTTATTTATTATACTGTGTTTGGACAGATAGTAGTACTAATCCAAGTAAAATTAGTCATGGTCGAATTTGCTTATACTTAATGAACCTTAATGTAGTCATGTTGATGTGGAGCCAGACGTAGACATATTTAAAGCATACTCAGGCCTTGTCTGCATGGGCCACAAGCCTCCTGCTGCATTCTGGTGTGATCTTGTTTTGATGACTAACAGCCCAAATCCCTGTTCTGGTGTGAGCAGTCCAGACAATGTCCGGCACATTCAGCACCAGAACTGGGGGATAAAGGACTTAAAACAGACTTAAAATATACCTATTACTCTGGATCTTCTCTGGTCCTGTACTGCAGTGACTGTCTTCACAGGCATCTTGCTGAGCAACCCAGTGGATCAACCAACAATGTAGATCACTCACTCTGAGGTCAGAATGAGGTGTCCTTGTTCTGCCTTGTTCTGACCTCAGAAGTGCACAATCTGGATAGCTGAGTGGAATACCTGTACAGACAGCTGGTTTAGCATGGGAATGAAGGGCCAAGATACTCTGAGATGCCCCCAGGGGATCTTGGCCTGTGCAGACACAGCCCCATTGAAACCAGTGGGACATGCTAACTTTTACAGACTTGAACCCTATTTTTAATGGATGTCCTACAAGGATGAACAAATCTTGATCGAGTCAAATATTGGCAGGCAAGCACCATCTAACTGTGCCTTTTGATATACATTGCAGATATATAACTAGTCTTTACACATGGATTTGCTGAGGAATTTCTCTATTATCAGCTTTCCACTTAAATTTTTCAGATGGAAATGTTTGACTGTTTCAAGTGTGAAAACCTTCTATATATTCATAATGAATAAAAGTAATGAAGAGAAATAAATAATATTAAGATATGTCTAAATCAATTCATCTGCAGCTCTACTTTCATTTAGGTAGTTATATAATAGTGCATTCAATTTTATTTGGAATTTATAGAATTTTCTTTTCAATATTTTATGCCCCTCAATTTCTTCACAGAAATCTCACGCCTAACCCTCTATTGCATTTAATGGATTGGCATTGTCAAAACGATGTCACACTGAAGACACATTAGTGGGTGAAAATGGCCCTTTCTGAATAGGCAACAGCTGTCATCTCTTCACTTGTTAAGACAGAGTGTCATGAAACTCATATCCTCTTTTGTATGTGACTTGACTATTACCAATCCTCCTCCAATGTTAAGATATTTGAGTCATTTCTCTGTCAGCTGACACACACAAAAAGTGAAATTATGTATTGTTCCAAACAACTTTAGGAGTTTCTATTTTTAGACTAATCACATCTTTTGTGGAGACATGTTATCATTTTTAGAAACATTGTGCATTCAGCATAAAAAGCCATGCTGAACCACTGTGATTACGAGAGAGAGAGAGAGAGAGAGAGACTCTGTAGGTTGTATGCTTCTTGTAATCTTGGCCATCTGACACAGTCTGAAGGAAAAGAAGCCTGCAATCAAAAATTTGGCTAGTTATTTTTAATTCAGATGTGAAAATTGGCATTCCCCACTTCTTTAAATGACTGCAGCAGCAGCAGCAACACTTAAACAATTGTAAGGGTGTTGTTGTTGTTGTTGTTGTTTATATCCAAACTTATAGGGTTCTCAGTACTTTGTGAAGCAATCGGTAAAAACCATATAATAAAAAACCATTTGAAGCAATTACATAGCAAAAAACATTAAACAGTCTGAAGTAATATTCCTGACAGAACTATTACTGAAACATAGAGTCATGGAATTACCCAAAAAGAAAACAGAATGTATAGGTTTATTTGGGCTGCTTGGAAAATCAGTTAAGCATCATAGATATCTTTGCCCATTCTTCCCTTCCCTTGGGTTTCATCATTCCCTTCAGTGTGGCAAAAGTGTCCCAATCATGATTAAGTAGTGACTGTGAATATGGAACAGTTATGGTTCCCTGTTTATTATCACTACTTAGTCATGATTGTGATACTTCCACCACAATTGTAACTCCCCCTCACCTAATTCAGTTGCATGAGGAGGAGGAGGCCCATTATACTGGTGATTAAAGCACCAGTTTTAAAATACAGTGGAACCTTATTATACATGGGGGATCCGTTCCGGATCCCTCCGCGTATAAAAAAATCCGCCTATGCTCGAGCCCCATTGTTTCCAATGGGGCTCGTGCGCGGTGGCGCAGCGGCGCACAAGGCGCAACGGGTGCACGCACCCATTCAATTGAATGGGACGCGCCGCCCCGCGCGCGCCGGCGGCTTTGAGCGCCTATGCTCAAAGCCGCCTATAAAAAGGCAGCGTATGCGGAGGCTCCACTGTATGTTTCTGTCAGGTTTGGAGAGTCAGGCCAAAAGAGTTTACTTATGGCATGTCTACACTGCTCCCCTTAATCCAGAGTATTATGCTTCAGAGCTGACCTAGGGTGACATGATGCAAGTCAAACATGTCCAGATAGGTCATTATGCAACACCACAATGTCCCACTGGCCCATCCTTCTTGGTGTCAATGCCACTGCAGCCTCACTATTCAGACATCTCCCTGTGAGAGCCTGGCCATCACCATTGCTTCTGTTGAGGTCAGAATGGGGTACCCCAAAATGTGATCCACAAGGAGGGGGTGAATCTACCCCAGCAAGGCTCTGAAGAGTATTCATCCACTTCCCTGCACTGCTCAATGCAGGGTAAGGGAAATTGCACTGTGTTTGCTACCTGGCCATGTGAATTGGGTCAAATTGGACCCAATCCAGCTATCCAGACATCCAAGAGAATGAGAGGCACTCCGGAGTTTCCTGGAAACTCTGGATTATACTTTAGTTTCTCCTTAAACTAGATTAATCATTTAAACCAGCAGTTTTGATGTGGATGCAGCAGTAGGTTGTCTAGACAGATGACACTGGGGTGAGTACAATGTATATCCTTAGTAAAGACAAATCCTTAGTTAAGTATACTAAGGGCTGAAACAGACAACCCTGGCTTGATGCCACCCTTTTGATCCCTGGATTGGGGATGTGGCAACCACATGCCACAGCCCCAATCCAGCTTTTTGCCTGCCCAAAAAAAAGTGACAGAAAGCCGCTCCTTTTTGAGCTGGCAAATGCTGGCTGTTCCACCGCTGCCACTTTGTGGTGCTCCTGAGATGTGTGGCGTATAAACGCCACACTACCATAGCACCACAAAGTTGCCTGCTGTGTAGTCTAAATAACATGCCCCCAAGCTGCTAGGAAGCCACTGCAAAGGGGCTGTCTGTTTCGCCCCCTAATTAAGTATACTTAAGCATTCTTAGAGTGAGGCCTTGGCATCCACTAGGGTTTGGTTCCTGGACCACTGCATGGATACCAAAATCCACGAATGCTTACCATATATACTCGTCTATAAGTCTAAAAATTTATGCCCAAAAATTGACCCCCAAATCCCAGGTCGACTTGTTTACAGGCCTCTAAGGTAATGTGATAGCAGCTCTTTCAGGTTTCCCCATGCAGGCAGCAAAGCAGTTTATTTCTCTCTTGCACCAAGTATAAAGAGTCCTGAGTGATTAATTGATATGGATGTTTGTTTAAGAGTCCTCTCCCGCCTGCGGGGCTGGCTGAAACAAAAGTTGAAACAATGAAGCAAAAAACCTCAATGGGAATCTCTCTTGCCGTATGCACACATACACACACTAAAGGAACCCCCAAATTTTACCCTTGACCTATCCATGGGTCATGGCAAAATCTATAATTTTGCCCCCAAAACGTGACCTCGACTTATATATAAGATTGAGTTATAGTTTGAGAGGAGTTAAAGTCTTCTAATAGATGTTCAAAACACTTTGGACCTTACTGCACAGGCTCCCCGGAACGAAATGTGAATGGAACGGAAGGGGCTGGGGAGGGAACGGAAGAAGTTAGGGACTGTTCTGAACAGTTCTCAAAAATCGCATCCTCTAGAACGGATTGGAAAGGGAAGGGAATGAGTGAGGGACTTCTGTGTGCAGTAAAATGTGTCCCTCACTCATTCCTGGCCCCTTCCGTTCCGTTCTCATTCCATTTTGGGGAGCCCCTGTGCAGTAAGGTCCTTTAATTCATTGACAGGTAAAACAAAAATTCATTCAAAAGCTCTAAAAGAAATCACACCGGAACATCAGTCTCCACTTAATCAAAGCTGAGTAGTAACTGAACTGATACAAATACTGAATTTGTGAAGAACTATACAACATTTTAATTGTGTTTTTCAGCTTAAGCACCGAAAAATACATTTAAAAACAGCTACAATACTGAACAAAGTTTTTTCATCTCTGGCCTGTGTTGTTGTTGCTGCTGCTGCTGTTCTCCAAGTGTAGATCTGTACTTAGTCAAAATCACAGAAGGATGGGATAGGGAAAAAGTAAGTTGAGCAAAAAACACACCTCACTGAGGGCTTAAATATGTCGAGACCTCAAAGGACTTAATGGGAAATGTGTATGGAGTGGTAAATGAAAATGGAATATCTTTGTAGATGGCATGGCTGACTGGCTAGCTGGAATCTTGAAGAAGAACCTTCTACAAAGCAACACTTACTTTTTAAAAATAATCTTATTGGCCCCATACAGACAGGCCAAAATAAAGCTGCTTCGGGTCATTTTGGAGGTATGGTATTTAAATGATGCATGCATCCTAAGATTACAGAAGCCGCACCAAAACCACATTCCAGTCCTTAGGACTGGAGCGTGGCTTTGGCACGGGTTCTGGACTCTTAGGCTGCATCTATAATTTAAACAGCATACTTCCAAAGTGACCCAAAGCAGCTTTATTTTGGCCTGTCTGTATGGGGCCCTAGTTGGAGAAACCTCCTGTAAAATAGTCTGGATCTTGGCCTAATCCAATGAAATACTGCAGAATAAAAAAAATTCCTATTCATGTAGTTGCAGTGAATTGCATCATTATGGAAATAAGGGTGTACAAATGTGCTCAGGAGGTTGTACAACTGCTTGTTCATCTATTGTTCTTGGATACTGCCTTTGCACTAACTCTGAAAGTGATCAACTGTGAACACAAGAAGCCTCGTGGTGCTATTGTGATCATAACCATCAAAGTGTAAGATACTGACTTTTTGAAGTAGGAATGTATTTTTCGGCTTATTTTCACATGTAAGAAAGAAAATTTCAAAAGTTTCTTTTGTGTAGGATGTTTTTCTGCCTTTTAAAATGAGTTTTCACGTTTCAGGACTTCTGAGTGAGAAATTTATTTGGACAACCTAAACTGTTCTTTTGCACAAAAACATATGCATAAAAAAATTAAATTTATGCAGGTTAAACTATTTTCGGCATGCTTTTTAAATAAGAAATGTTTAATACAAATGATTTATTTTCAGAACAGTTTTATAATTAAAAAATATTTACAGCAGTTGGCTGTTTTTTCAAGAGGGGGTCTTGGTGTGTCAAGACACACTTCTCATCATGGACAAAAATACATATACAGTATTCATTACATCCCCAGTTTGAATTCAGTGCCTAATTGAATGGAGATTCTTTTGTTGATATGATCTTAAGATTTAAACTAGGATTCTAAATGCATTTTTTTCGCTAGCCAGATGACTGAATTATATAGCATTTTACACTATGATTAGTATTAAAGATCATAGCCATTATCTTAGTAGGAATAATTTTCTAGTAGTTGCTTTGTTTATGAATGCAGGCCATATTAAATATGATTAAAGTGATGAATAAACATAATTCCATCCGTTATTTTCCATTATGGCTCTGGAATTAGCTAGGAGCTAAAATTCATATAGAGCCATACATCAAATGAACAGATGACACTGTCTTGTTTTTCAATTGTTCGTTTCCTGCTAGCAGAAGTAATAACCATGTTTGCTGCTGCATATTTGGGAATACTCTGTTGTGTCCCTCACAAAGAAAAACAGAACACTGCAAAAAGCTGGATTTTGTTACAATTATTTGAGTTTACCCAAGTGTTCCCATAAGGAGTCAAAGCACAGATATGATTCCCAGAATTTTTAATTTCGTAGTTGAAAAAAAAAATAAAGTGGAGAAATACTATTTATATAAGGGGAGATAGCACTCAATAGAAAATATGGAGCAGTGGACACACACTAATAATATGTGCACACATAGGGGCAAACTCTGGAGCATGAAATAAAATAGATGAAAAACAATTTAATAGGAAAGATAGATTTTCATTAATTTTTGAAATGATATATTTGAACAAAATGTACACTTCTGTTCATTGTTTACAGATAATACAAGGAATCAGGAAACATATACAGCCATAACCATGTTGGCCATATAGAAAAATTAAACAAAATACAAAATCTCCAGGAGAGTGATACAGTGGGCCTTTGGTATAGGCTGGAGCTTGGTTCCAGGACCCTCTGTGGATACAAAAATCTATGGATGCTCAAGTCCCATCATATACAATGGCATAGTAAAAAGGCATCCCTTATATAAAATGGCAAAATAAAGGTTTTCTTTTACATTTGAACAAAATGTACACTTCTGTTCATTGTTTACAGATAATACAAGGAATCAGGAAACATATACAGCCATAACCATGTTGGTCATATAGGCCTGTTACAGACTGCCAAAATAAAGCTGCTTCGGGTCTCTTTGGAGGTATGCTATTCAAATGTACATTTTGTTCAAACTGTGGATGGTTGGAGTCATGGATGCAGAATCCACAGATAAAGAGGGCTGACTGTATCTTTGTTGGCCAACCAATAAATAAGTTTAAAATATTTTTAGTGTTTTTAGCTGTCTTTTATCATGTTTTTAATAATATTAATATTTAATTTCTTTTAAATGTTGGTATATTAACATTTTAGCTGGACCTTTTAATGTAAGCAATCCTGATCCCATTTTGGGGAAAAAAGCAGGATATATAGTCAATAAATAAATACATGAAATGAACAAGAACAAGAAATGTAATGCAAGCTTTCAAAGCTCTACTGGTTTCTTCGTCGGGCAGAAGACCTTTAACCATCATACAGGAGAAAAGGGAGGGGGAAATGATGGTGTTGGAGTGACAGGTCTACATTTTGTATAAGATGTTGTCTCTGTTGTAGTTCAGTTGGTTTGGAGATATTTTGCTATAGTCAGAGGCCACTCTCTCTTGACCATGTGGGGACTTGGACAAAGGGCAGTAAAGTTTAAACCTCATTAGCAGCTGTAAAGTAACTCCTCTTGGGATCTAGGGCCCCATGCCCTGTTCTTAGGCAGAGAACATTGGATTTCTCAAGAAGTCTCTGTACTGGTACATCTGGAAAAACATTTAGGTGCTGTATAGGTGAAACTCACCCAATTCCAGTCCAAAAGAAAAAGTTTTACCTTTATTGGAAGTAGAAACCTTAAAGAGTTGCTCCAGTCCTTACTTATCTCTTGTTTTGAAGTAATTTGTCAGTGTATTTGTCTATTTGATACCTTTGCTCTGCTCTTACATATTTCTACAATGAAATTTTAATTAGTGTAGGGAATTATTTGTCAATGTTTTAAGATTTACTGAAATGTATAAAGGAAAAAGATAGACACCATTAATTTTGTTTTCAATTTCTTTGCCCACATAATTATTTATGTATTTTTGAACAGAATTATCTCTGTTTTCAAATATAACACTGAAAGCATCATGTCCTGTTGGGCTGAGTAATATTCTCATTCTTTTAAAGATTTCTTGAGTGCAGCTCATTATCTTTATGAAAGATTATGGCATATCTAATATGCATTGATATAATTCAGCATTACAATTCAGAAAGTTTCTACAGTATACAGAAGGCGCTGGACAATGGTCGAGGGGGACTTTGTTTAAAGGAAGCACAGTGCTACAGTCGCAGGCAACATTTCTACTCTTTGTGGGTTTTCCTTAATCTTTTGGATCATTATGATTTTATTAAGGAAACAGTTAAATATTTAGACACCATAACTGCCAGGGTAATTTTGCTAGTATAAGTACTATCCTGCATTCAAATGAGTCATCCTTGAATTATTTTGCTTGTATATCGACCACTGAATTCAGACATTGTAGTTTGGCAATCTAAGACGGTGACCACTAGCCATGGTTTGAAGCCAGATATCAGCCCTGCCCATTACCCTGCTGCCATGCATTGGATAAACATGTCCATAGAAGGGGAGGAGCTGGCTGGTAGGAGCAACACCATGTCTGGGAAACATCCCTGAAGGTGGCAGGAATGGTCTAGCATCACCTTTGGGGTGGTGGTAGGCAGTGAAGGGCCAGATTGTGCCATTATGTTGAAGCCTCATCTATGTTCTGGCATGTCCATATCAAATAGACAAGTAGATAAGCATTGACATTTTATTTTCAAGGAAGCACAGATCTAGTATTGGTGGAAGAAATGAATTGCTCAGCATGGGGACCCAAAGTGAAAATGAGCTTTCCTGAATCCTGCTCTCTCTAATGCTTAGGCAGCCTTATCCCTACTCATACCAGCACTAGCCAGTGAAGTGGAGCAGAGACAGGAAAATGCATGAAATGTTGATAACCCAGCATGATCTGTTTAAATGAAGAGGAAAGGGATGGAGAAATTGACCTTGAATTGCCTTTTTGTTGCATGTCACATCTAATTTTGATCTAACCCAAGGTTTTCCTTGTGTAGTTGTAACGCTGCTGGAATTACACTTATCAACAGTAGGCAAGTTCAGAATGGTGAGCAGAAATCTTGTGTGACTTCTGCCAGAATTACAAGAATTGCATGCCACTTTTGTTGGTTCCATTTACCTGATTATAAAAATCAATTTCAGTCATTGGCTGTACTGTCATATAATGCAAAATCATATTTTAGCATTATGTAAAGAAGTCTCAGGGCTGCAATAAGGAGACTAAAAAACATTGCTTCTTTTTGCCATTTCATTTCAGTTTGCCTTCATGTCTCAACCTGGTCTGATCTGTGGTTAGTTTTGAAACAATTCAACTTTTATGACCTGATTAATAATCATTGCTTATTTCAGTAGATAATGCTAAACATAGTTCCTGGTCCAGATATAGCCACACTTCATTTATCTGAAAAAGTAAATTAATATATTCAGTCTTCTCACATTAATCCAGCCACAGAAGAAAGAATGGTGGGAGTTTTTCTTAACTTCATGCTTTTGCCAGGGCTGAAGATGTACTCACTACTAATAAATCAGAGAATGCATTTATAGATCCTTGTTATTGGCAAATAATTTATATCCTGCATCCACAGCATACTTTTTCATGAACAACACACTCATATGTTGTCATTACAGCGGTAAGAAGCAGGTTAGGGTGGGAGTGAATGGCTGGCTGAGGATTGTTCTGCAAGCTTCATTTTATTTTTATTTTCTTAAAAGAAAAGATGTCCACCTTGTCTTTCAGCCTTACAAATGGCTTCTAGATTAGAAAAAAACCCTATATAGATAGATAGATAGATAGATAGATAGATAGTGTAATACATATTGCAGTATCAAAAAGTATTTGGGCATTCTCCTTAGCAGGCAAGCTAAGCAAATAACAATTGTGTAAGGATGAAATGGAAATGTAGCTGTTTTTCCTACTCTCACTGTGTAAAGTGGGCTCTCCTTATATGTGGATTTGCCATGCATGGATTTGAGCAAATTGGCAAACCCGGAAATTGTCCCCAATGGCGACATTTGGGACAAAAGTCCTTCTCCTCCCCTCCTCTCCTCTCCAACTCTTTCCCTCCCTCCCTACTTTCCTTCTCCTTGCTTCTGCCACGGAATCTCTCCTTTCCTGCCACCACCACCACCGCGGCCTCCATGCCGCCACGGCCAGGGGAAAGGCTGGGTGGGGGTGTTGAAAGCCAAGAAGCCTCCAGTCCAACACCTGGCCCTTCCACGGAGGTGGTGGCAGTGGTGGCAGTGGTGGTGGAGAGAAGGCGGAGGAGCAGCGCCAGAGGCCTACTTGCCGCCTCCACCTGCACGCCTCTGTTGCCGTGGAAGGGCCGGGTGGTGGCCCGGAGGCCTCTTGGCCTTCAGGAGCAGCCCCCGGCCTTTCTGAGAAGGACTCCAATAGCCCCACCCGGCCCTTCCGCGGTGGCAGTGGAGGCATGAAAACCGAGTACTATCTTTGCCACCACGTCTGCCTCTGCCACCTCCGTGGAAAGGCTGAGTGGCGGCCCAGAGGCCTCTAGGCCTCCAGGAGTAGCACCCGGCCTTTCTGAGAAGGTAGTGATGGTGGAGAGGAGTCTGAGGAGCAGCGCCAGAGGCCTATTCAGCCTCCTCTCTACTGCCGCCGCCGGCACCTCCGCACAGGTGCTGGATGGTGGGTCGGATGCCCCTTGGCCTCCAACATCTCCACCTGGCCATTCCGTGGCAGCAGTGACAGCGAGGAGGCATCTGGCATTGCTGCTTCGCCGCCTCGGCCTCCTCTCCGCCGCCGCCACCTCCGCAAAAAGGCTGGGTGGTGGTGTTGGAGGCCTCCAGGCCACCACCTGGCCTTTCCACGGAGGTGACGGAGGTGGTGGCAGAGAGGAGGCCAAGGAGCAGTGCCAGAGGCCTACTCTCTGCCTCCGTGCAAGGGCCAGGTGGCGGGCTGGAGGCTTCTTGGCCTCCAATAGCCCCACCCAGCCCTTGCACGAAGGCGGCGGCAGTGGAGAGGAGACTGAGTAGGCCTCTAGTGCTGCTCCTCCATCTTCTCTCCGCGGCCACCGCCACTGCTGGGGGAAAGGCCGGGTGCTGCTCCTGGAGACCTCTTGGCCTCCAGGAGCAGCACCTGGCCTTTCCCCTGGCCGTGGCAGCAAGGAGGCTGTGGCAGCAGAGCAGCACCACCAGAGGCCTCCTCAGCCTCCTCACCACCACTGCCACCACGGAGGTGTGCAGGCCGAGGCAGCGAGGAGGCCTCTGGCACTGCCTCTCCACCGCCTGAGCCTCCTCTCCACTGCCGCCACCTCCACAAAAAGGTTGGGTGGCGGCCCGGAGGCCTCCATGCCTCCAGGAGCAGCACCGGGCCTTTCCGTGGAAGTGCCGGTGGCAGAGAGGAGGCCGAGGAGCAGTGCCAGAGGCTTCTTCTCTGCTGCCACCACCGCCAACTCCGCGCAAGGGCCGGGGGAGGGCTGGAGGTCTCTTGGTCTCCAAGAGCCCCACCCGGCCTTTCCCCCGGCTGTGGCGGCGAAGAGACTGAGGTGGCGGCAGCAGCGAAGAAGAGATTGTGCGGAAGTGGCAAGGAGAATGTAAGTAGGGAAGAAACGAGGGAGAGAGGGAGGGAAAGAGTTAGGGAGGAGAGGAGAGGAGGGGAGGCGAGGGACTTTTGACCCCAATGGCGGCGTGCATTTACACACGCCTCCATTGGGGACAGTGGGCTTGAGCAGACGCGGATTTTGGTATACGCGGGGGGGGGTGTCCCAGAACAGATCCTCCACGTATACCAAGGGCCGACTATAATCCCTGACAGTCCTTTCTCCCCACCATCATGCAGAGGGTGTCTGTAGAAGGTAGGCTACAATATTCACATATCAGCTGCCCTGCAATAAGACTCTGAAGTCGTGAAAGTCCTTTTCACTGGTGACTTTAATGCACTACAATTACCTGTTAGCTATTTTGCCTTATTTTATGGTTGTTAGGGGTGCACACCTTTTAAATGCTTTTGAGGAAGTACATAGGTGTTTTTTCCAGACCAGGAGACCAAATTACTTCCTGTACAGATCTTTAAAAAAAAAAATTGAAAGAAGTTTAAAAATACCTTAAAAATATGGTGACATGAATGATAGCACTCCTCAAGGGGGAAATAATACATTTTACTGGAGCCCTAAGAACCAGAGATCTCAGAGGGGTCTGTCCCAGACTGCAGTCCCCATAATTATGAGGGAAGATGGGAGATCATGCCTGAGAATGTTTTTGTTTATAGAAATGTATTGTCTTCACGATTTTGTAATGAAAGAAACCAGGAAATTAAAGCTTTGAAGTTAATTGGCCTTCTGATTGTAGCCACAGTGATCCATTAGAATAATAGAGAAATCCTAGACATTGACAGGATTGTCCTTGACAAAAATAAATAAATAAATAGCAAATAACAAAAAGTTTACAGTATATTGTATAAAACTTGTAGGACTTACAGGCTAGGAGTTGTGATTAAATACAAATAGCAAATGTGAATGTTTTTCAAAAATACAGTATGGGATTCAAACAAATGCTTTTCATGGCTCATACATTTGATGAGGGATTGTGGTATTGGTGTTATAGGGAGGCTTTGTTCTTGCGACCCAGATCGCTACAGTTCAAACCCATCACTCTGATCATTGCATAGTACTGTCTGACATGATTATCAATGAACCTCACTATGAAACGCATTGGTGAAAAACTAGGAAGTTAACAAAAAGAAATCTCTTGTTTGTTTTTGCAGTGAATTTTGACCACTTCCAGATACTTCGTGCAATTGGGAAAGGAAGCTTTGGCAAGGTAAGAGACCAAGATGTAACTGGGATCAGTTGGGGTGGTATTATGTGCAGTACATTGAGGACACGTACATGATATGCTTTTGCAAGACTCAGAAACTTTCCCCTCTAATTGTATAATAACAAAGCTTACTTTTGCATGAACATGAATAGGATTGAACCATATGTTGTAAAAGTGCTGATGCCTCACTGATTAAACCCAGGGATGATTTTTTGTGTTTGGGTTTGACATTGTTGTCACGGGTCTTGCTGCTCCTGTTTCTTTAGATCAAAATATGGATCAAACTAAAATTATGTTTTTAAGAACTTTATTTAGATAGACAACCTAAGCCATGGGCTGGCAGATTATTTGAATTTAAATCTTGACTAACTCAATATCTCTTCTTGAACTCTAATTAGATTTTTGGAATAAAACTACCTTAGTCATGTACTAATCCTAAAATAATCAGGAAGATCAAATTTAAAAAAGTGCTCAGTGTTTTAGAATCATCTGAGGTGAAAGAAGCAATTTATTCCATGACTCATAGAAAGGGTCATGGCTGAAACGTAGGAGTAGCAATTTTCATTATGACCTGTGTAACCTTTTTATCCAGTGACTGATAAAGAAGCTAATGAAATGCAGTCTGTGGGTTCAGCCATGTGTCAAAATGGACACCAAAATCTTATTTGTCAATATTAATACCATGCAGTTAAAATAGTAATCATTTTTAAAAAATGCTTTATCTTGTAAAATAGTATATAAAAAGTAGTATATAGAAGTGCTTACCAATTTAACAAGAAGGAACATCCTGACAGTAGGAGCTGTTTGACAGTGGAACACACTCCTTCAGACTGTAGTGGAGTCTCCTTCCTTGGGGGTCTTTAAACAGAGGCTGTATGGCCATCTATCGCGGATGCTTTGATTGTGATTTCCTGCATGGCAGAATGGGGTTGGACGGGATGGCCCTTGTGGTCTCTTCCAACTCTATGATTCTATAATGTCACTGAGACCATACAACCATATAACAGAGCAGAGGTTAAAAAGACATGTCCTTCACAAAATAGAGGAAAAAGATTTGTCCATACATAATGGATTGTGTTAAATGGAGTTGTTCAAAACCTGGAAAATGTAGTGTAACAGATTCTGTGCATATGACTGAAAGTGTAAAATAATCTAGTTGAAAGGGTTTGCTTTCTGACTGTCTTTCTCTTTTAGATCAATTGCCTACTTAAATGCAGTAGTACATCATTCTTCTTTGCAAATATTACATGCCAATATGACCCTGGAGAATATCCCTCTGAACACTGTTCGCTAGGGAATTTGAGTTGGAGATTACTGTGCATTCATTTTAGTGCATTCTTCCAGAAATCTACTAGAATGCTGGTTTAGATGGGTCACTGGTTTCATCAAGCATAGTTTTTCATATGTTCTTGTGGTAGTGATTAAATATGTAAAGAAATATCATAGAATTGAGGAGTACAAAACACAGGGCATTGGACTGAATGGCTCTTGTGGTTTCTTCCAAATCTATGATTCTGTGAATTATCATTGTTTGGCAGTTCATATTTTACAAATAATCTGGCCAAGTTCCACCTGTGGTCTCTACTTAGACAGGTTATGCAGTGTGAGTGTAAGAGCTACGGTTGCCATACAACACCTTTCCCTAAGCAGGTGCCCATCTAATGTGTTGGACTAGAAATGGCTCTTGATAATGGGATTGTTAGTCTCACATATCACAGACTTGAGGAAGGTTGCACAAAAACCATGTAATATCAATTTGATTGTAAGGACACATGTTTAGATTATAGATAGAAGCAATAAGTTAGACAGTAGAAGCCAATAAGCATATTTTAACCAATATTTCAAAGTCATAGTACTTGTTCCTAGGGGTGGATCAAGAATACGTTTGCTGAATTCAGTTCCCATTGAAAGAAATAGAAAGTTAGTATTAACTTTCAAGTACTAACTAGGCCTATGACCCTATTTAGCTTTCGAGATCAAACAGAATCTGTACCTTCAGGAAATTTAGGCCATCATTCTGCTGCTGTTGTATATTTCAAAGGTTGATTTGCCACTAACTACATGATTAATAACTCTTTGTCCAGACATGTAGGAATCTCATCTTATGGAGATGATTGGCTGCTTTCCCAAGGCCTCCTTTAAACTCTATAGGTTAAGATGTATGCCAAGCAGGCTAGCTTGTTATTAACAGTATAAAAGAGTGAAAACCAGCTTCTGAATCAGTTTCTTCAAGCAGAGTTCAGTAATGGATAAAGCTTGGAAATGTTAGCACTACTGCTAGTGCTTCATTAAAACATGAGAAAATTTAGCATGTTGTCATTACAACTTTAAGAAAACAGTAATATATCAATTAATTGATATATTACTCAGAATGACCAGTAACAAATCAAAGTAATCAGAGCCATTACTCCAGAATAACATGATTGACATTCCAAGCTCCAGGCACAATCATTTCTTTTAAAATAAAATGAAACAAAGAATGAATGAGTAAGACTTTACTAATATCACCAGAACAGCTTGCAAGTGCAAGGCAAAAAAGGCAGTCTGGTATTCCACAACTTGGCTCTATATTATTATCATCATTATTACTGTTATCATTATTATTATTTGGAACAGGTGCTCAAAAAATTCACAAGTAAGATTTCACAAACAAGGAATTTATGTTGAGAGCTGGCACTCCAATGGAGAGATTGGAATGTTCCCTAACCCAGTTACACCTCTACTGCATACATGTTTCTCAGTTTCATTCTCTCATTCTTTCAGTGTGACTCAATGTACGGTGTGTGTATGCTTGTCTGTGTGTGTATGTGTGTTAAAGAGAGAGAGAGAGAGGAAGGAAGGAAGGAAGGAAGGAAAAGAGAAGATTATTCAACTCGATCTCGGCTCACATGGGAAATAATCATCCCAGTTGCTTTTCTTTACACCAGGGTGAGGAACGAGCTGAGGTCTTGGGACCATACTTGCCCCTCACTGAATCTTGGAGGGCTGCTACCCTATGTACTGCAATCCCCGCGTAAGACAAAAAATGTGCATGCTTGAGCCCGATTAGATATAATGGGGCTTATGCTCGCCATGTAGCAGTTCATGTACGCCATTCTCCCATTCTCCTATAGCTGCTTATAACAAGCCGGCGCATGGCGCAGACTCAGTGTATTAGTGAAACATTTTGTCAGGATAGTATCGATACAATTATGTCAGAATTTTCTTAAAATGAAGGTACAGTATTTCACTGAAAGGCATACAGTACATGGCATCTTAGTTTGATTGCGGGAGCCCAAGTGCCCAGGGTCCACTGCTGATGACACCTGACTTAGTTCTCTAGGTGCCTGGTATTCATCACTATTGAAATATTCCTTTATTGCCCCCCATGCCTAGTGTCATCCCTGGCAATTGTGAGAAATCTAATTGCTAAGAAGACTCAGCAGCCCAGTGCTGCTCATATTAGGGATATAAATCTTTGTATATTTTGCTCTTCCATCTTGAACCAATAGCAACAACACCCTGCAATCCCTTGTACAATGAAATTTCAACAGGCTATTTTTGAATGCTTTTTCACATTCCTAGATTCTGTTACCAAAAAAAAAAAATATCACAAAAATGATTTTCTGCAAAAAAAAAGTTTTTGTCTGAAATGCTGTATGTTACACAAAGAACAACTCGCTCCCGCACAAAAACACATTTCCCCCCACAAAAAAATATCTTTAGTGGGGGAAGGAACCATTCAAGGAATTTCAACAGAAAGTCCTTAAAAGCCCCCCCCCAAAAAAAAAGGTGGGAGAAAAGGAAGAAGAGAAAAAGGCAAAGAAAAAAAGCAGTCATCAATATTTTATTTATTCTCAAGAATGATAAAATTTGCCAGAACACTGATTTTGCTGTCCTACACTAATGAAAGTTAAGTCCAATAAGATCCATCAATGGAGGAGGATTTGCTGTCCTTAAAAGGGCACTTTGGAGCTGGTCATGACTACATACAGCATATAAGCTCCTAAGCTGTTCATTTGTAAAGCTGAAATAGTGGCCCCACTGTATCAGCGGGCTAGCCATCCATGGACTGGAGCTTCTGAAGGTTGCCTTGTCCCATTATTGTCAGTGATGTGCGTGCACAGCTATGCTGACATGGCTGCATGTACATTAGTGTCTATTGGCTATAGTGGGCCTTAAACATGTATGTTGTTTTTTTAATCCATGGGCTAGATCTGAACCCCTATGGGTGGGGAGGGTGCAGTGTATTTTATGTGGAAGCCAATACAGACCGACAGTCATGCCAATAAATATCTGGTAGATTTTCAAAATCTTGTCCTGAATCATAAACCTAATAAATATCACTGGTACTGTTAACTAATTGCCTCTCCTATGTAACAGGTGCCTCTGGTATCTTTGTCATATTTCCTATCACTGTAAAATGGAAACACGAACTTCTCCTTCTTCTTCTGGAGTGAGGATTAATGAGATACACTTAGGATATTATAAAAATAATTTAAAAAATTACACACATAATAAATATTGTAGTAAATTAATTAGTAAGACAATAGATTGTATAGGATGGTTGTATTTTAACTGAAATAAGAATGTGGTGATTAGAATAATGCTCAGTAAACAGAAGTCAATGGATTATTCAAGCAACCACACAGTGGAGATATGCCATCATCTTCTGTTAGCATATTTAATTTTTTAGCTGTAACATTTATTCTTGTTTCAAGTAAAATAACCTCATTAATTTGGGATGTACTTATGCTGCAATGCTGATTATTATCTAAAAGTAAGATCAAGTTCACACACGTATATTTATTGCAATATCAACAGATGACATGAATTTGTAATTTGGCTGTTAGACATCACAGAGAGAACTTTTTGCTTTCACTGAACATCACATCCAACACTATGATGGAATTAACATGTCCAGCTGTTAAGTTGTCTAGTGATAAGTCATCAGGTAAAGAAGTGCCAACTGAATTGACTGATGTGGGAATCACCCTCCAAATTCCACTGATTTTCTAGTGTAGGAGCTGTGCGTGAGAGTGTTTATTCTCTAAGCTCAGCAGAAGATGGCTTTCTCGTGACCTTCCTAAGGCAGGTGCACTTCTAATGTGGTTTGCTGTTCAGAAGTAATTTAACCTTACAATTGTATGGCTTTAATAATTTGCACAGCTTGCAGCTGAGTATGACAGATCTTTTTTCTATTTTCATAAAGGTCACCAAGGTCTTACACTGTAGGCATTTTCTAAGTACAATTTGTTTAAAAAATGTCTTTGCATCAGTTCAAATTAGATTCCTCCAACCTCATGTAACAGCAAGATGTGTGTTCACTTTCTTTTTTCTGTTCAACTTTTGAATAAGCTCACATTTTGCAAAGCAGGGGGAAATGGAACACATATTTCCACATACTAAGAAACCAATCCACATAATAGAGCCATTACTGACTTTGTCTATTGCATAACAGCACTGTGAATGAGTATAAGGCAGAAATGATTTTGACATTTGCATAACTAGGCTCCTTTACTATTAAACTAGAAGTAAAAAACAACAACTAGTATTTCTGTTTTGATGCAGTGATGATACTCATCATTTGCTTAAAGGATGATGGCTTTACTGTTCTGCAATTCCTTCTCTGTCCAAAATTATTGCATTAGCTTTGGTGCTGGGAAAGACCTGGGATATAACTTTCTTAAGGTGGATCTTATTGCCTGCGGGGCAGTATGCAGCTTGTATGCAACCCAGGCTTCTCTTGCATCTTTTAAGAATGGGATTTTTCCATTCTTGAAAAGATGCAGGACAAGCCCAGAGAAGCCCAGGTTGAATATGGGCTGCATACTGTCTGGCAATGGATGAATGAGATAAGATCTGCCTTAAGAAAGTTACATCTCAGGGCTATCCTGGCAGTGAAGCTAATGCAACAATCTCCTAAGACTACAGGCTAAGTACTCTAGCCCTCCCAGACACCTCACTGAAATTCTGGAGTGGACTCCTTAGTTCCAGTTAGTCTAACAAATGTGGCCTGGATCCAAGAATGGATCTACCACAGCTATTACATATATCATGATCCTAACTATACATCTTACAATTAGCTCCCACTGATTTGCAGCCTTTCAAAAAAACCATCTAGAAAAATACAGACAGCTCATATGGCAGTGTTCCTAACTATTGCTGCTCTAGTATAACGAGAACAAAACAAAGAATATAACCTCATCAAAAAGCAAAAAATGACCACACGATAAAAACAAAACAAAACATTAATTTAATACTTTTATTGTTGTTAAATGCCATCAAGCTGACTGACTTATTGTGGCCCTGTGAGGGAGAGACTGCAAGGTCACCCTGTTAACAACAGCTCCATTCAAGTATTGCAGATTCAGGGCCATGGCTTTCTTGATAAAGTCTATCTATCTGAAATGCCATCATCCTCTTTCCCTACTTCCTTTTACCTTAACAAGCTTATTGTCGTTTCTAGTGAGTCATGTCTTCTTATGGTATGTCCAAATTATGTCAGTCTCAGTTTGGTCATCTTGGCTTCTAGGGTTGAATTACTCTGGTAACCATCTACAGTGCATCCTCGCCTTACGTGGGGATCCGTTCCGGATCCCGCCGCGTAAGGCAAATTCTGCCTATGCTCGAGCCCCATTGTTTTCAATGGGGCTCGTGCACGGCGGCCGCGCCCTTCCGCCCTGTGCGCGCCGCACGGCTTGATCGCGTATGCTCAAGCCACGTATGGCACGACCGCGTATGGTGCGGGCGCGCTGTATTTGTCCTTTTAGTAGTCCACGGGACCTATAAAATTCTTTTGCACCACTACATTTCAAATGAGTTGATTCTTTTCCTGTCAATTTTCTTCACTGTCCAGCTTTCATAACCATACATAGAAATACAATGGTGTGAACAATCCTAACTTTAGAGACATAGCTGTGTTACTTTGGAATATTATTATGCAAAGGGATCTTGTAGCACCTTTGAGACTAACTTAGCAAAAGACATTGTAGCATAAACTTTCATAGACTTCTGAGGAAGTATATCAAGGCTGCATCAACGTTGCAGAAATAATCCAGGTTGACACCACTTTAACTGATATGGCTCAATGCTATGGAATTCTGGGATCTGCAATTTTATGAGACATTTAGCCTTCTCTGTCAAAGAGCTCTAGTGCCACAACAGCTACAATTTCCAGAATTCCACAGCATTGATCCATGGCAGATTAAGTAGTGTCAACCTGGTTTATTTCTGAAGTGTGGATGCACCCCATCTATGAAAGCTTATACTATAAAATCTTTCACTCAGAGCCTTATCACATTACAGAACAAACCTGACAGTTAGCGTCAGAAAAACATATTTTGGCTTGCTTCTCTGTGAGACACTGAAGCTTTTCTGTTCTCTTCTGGTCATAAAAGTGTGGGAGAGGGTTGTAAAAGTGTCCCTTTTATCACACTGGAAAAATCCATTTGGCAAAAGGAATGCTTTCACAACCCTCTTCCGTGCTTTTACGACTGGAAGAGAATGGAAGTGTTTCACAGTCATGCGGACAAGCAAGTTGAAAGATGCTGTTCTGTTGCTGCTTGTTGGGTTGTTGTGTAATGCAATAAGGCTTTGAATATAACCTTTAATATTCAGTTATATATCCTTACACTTCAGGATTTTGTCAAATAAAATAGTGGCATGGGACCATTGAACAGACCAATTGTATTCCATATTATACAGTGACAGTTTATGAACTAGCTCTATTTCAGGGAAATTCAGATATATTTAATTTGTCTAGTGCAGCATGACTGCTTTTCTGCCCTTGTTAGTTTCTGGCACTGTAGTTTCTGTTAGAAATCTTAGCTTCAGTGCAATAGAGGAAATGTCTGTTTTCAGCTCCCATAGGAATGCCTTTGTGTAGCCAGAACTTTGTAAGATGCAAAGGCTGGGGAAGGGCTGCAGATAAAATAATGAATACCTTGTGCTTCCTGCCCTTTTCATTTCTTGTAGCAGAGATATTTTGTGTCTGCACCTGAGCCTTTCTTTCCAATGTATTCCTAGCCAGTAATAAGACAGGAGTAGGTCTGGCAAATGTTAATGTAGCATCTCTCCTTGTTCTCACATTTGGGGAATGAGCAACAGGAACAAATGAAAATGCTTTGAATGGAAGTAAACATATTGCCATGTAGCTAAAGGATAACAAGCTGCCTGATGAAAAGTTTTACTAACTTTTATAAGCAATCCCGAACCCAATGAATCTTGCCATTAAAAGGAAGGAAGGAAGCAGGTACTGCATGCAGAGGTTGAATGAATAGTTTAAGACATCTTCCAACTGATAAGAATCTCTGATTTACATCCAGTGATCTAACTGCACAAATGAAGATATCTTCCGTCCGTCCCAATGCAAGGGATAGACAGACATGTTGAGCATAAAACATATTCAGAGTCTTTACTCTGATAATACCTTCATTAAGCCAATCAGAAAGGCATAAGTCTTGGTACTGTCTTTTGAAATTGGTTACTTCATCAGGTAAAGATGTTTAAACAAAAATACATGCAGTCGGGAATGGGAGAGGATGCTCAGATGCCCCAGTGTCTGTTCCCAGTAAAATCTCATTCTTTGTTTGAGAATACAGGGCCACTCATTCCCTCACCCCTACTCTATCTAGTGTATAAAGGCTACTTTGGGGGGGGGGGGAGTTGCATGTAGCCCTTATATTTGAGGGCTGGGCATGAATTTAATTGTTTTTCTCCACTCCTTCTGCTTTGACCTCATCTTACTTTAACTGCTGCATACTGAGTTCAAATTACAAAAGTAGTTTGCACTGTGGGGAGGGGAGATGAGAATGGGGATGGAATCTTGCCCTTCCCAGTTGGCTCAGGCAAAAAGCAAACTGCTGTGTCTTCTCCTAGCTTGTGTGTTTTTCATCCTCATTAATAACTTCTGCATTTTAACCACCTTCTTATGTTACTGGCACACATATCCTGGTTTTCATCTGTGAAATATTGGAGAGTATGCATGTTTTATCTTTTATTTTTATTTTATTTTTGGTAGACCAGGCAGAGTGCCTCACTTGTATGTAGTTAATTTCAATTTGAGTGCGGATTATAGAAGGTTAATATTTGACTGGGCTTTTATCTGGAAAAACAATGATTGATTCAAGTGCCATATTGTTGATTTTAAAAATATGTGCACATGTGTGATTCCAAAATAGATCAATCTGGACCAATTGCTATGGACAACATTCTCATATTCATTCGATCTTATTCTTGGTCTTTTGAAATCAGGAATACAGGATTTTGGAAGGAGGGGTTAATCTATCTTCTAACCTGGGAGTGCTACTGTTAATCTGCTCTGTCCTACAGAGATTTCTCCGGGTTCAGTGCATCTTCTCCAACACACCATCTTATTTAGTATTTTAAAATACTAATCTTTGTAGGGAGATCTCCCACCCCCCCACACACACACTCAAACCTCCAGTTTTTTATATGTTGTGTTGTCTCTCTGTGTGTGTATTTGTATTACTGGAGGAATAAATACTTTTATTTATGCATTTCATGTGTTAAGAAATAATGTACAAACACAAATGACAAAACAAATTAAAAACAAAGGGAGGACAGAATTTGCAATAGGAGTTTCAAAGTGAATAAACCAAATCTCTGTACTGTATTAGCAATCATCATGTATTCAAGAGGAGGCAAAATTAGTCTTTTGAATGGGTTATACCATATTTTATCCTTTTATGGATCAAGTTTCTGACAAGTGTACACTCTAAGTACTCCATGATGCCTCTTCAGTATCTTCAGAGTGATAAATATTGATCTTTTATGTCCATTGCTTGCTTTGGTTGTTTCTCCTTACTGTTGCTTCTTAAGATTGAAAATATTTATCTGCTTACCTGGTATTGAACTACTGAGTCCTACTGAACTCAGTGGGATTTACTTCTCAGTAGGCATACATAAGATTGTGCTATACATGTCCTTCTATATTAAGAGATCTTCCTGAAGTGATGCAGGTCATTCTGGTATCACATGATGTAGCCATTCTTACTTGGTCATGTGAAGGAAAATGAAGTCAATTCAGAATGAGAGCAATGTTCCTACGGCATATTGCTCTTACTCTGATGGATATGGACATTGGAAGAGTAAGGTAACTGTTTGAATGTCTGCCAGATGATGCATTACACACAACCTGTGCCTGGGTTTCATATACAATATGAGGATATGCGCAGTGATAAAATAATAATTCAGAAATACAACATGGTTAAAAGCAAAGCACAACTACAGTGGTCCCTCCACATTTGCTGGGGTTAGGGGTGAAGGACCCTGTGAATGTGGGAAAACCACAAATAAAAAAATTCTATTCTTTCTACCTGAGAGAACACCCCTCTAAGAATCTCCAGGTCGTCCAATGCAATTCTGTGGTCAGCTTCTGGCGGAAGTTGATCACAGAATGAAGATTTTCATACCTGGTTCCAACGTCACTCCAACATGGCTCAGTCGTCGCTCAAAGGTGGAGGAAACGTGCATGTCTGAACGCCATGTCCTTAATCATCATTCAATTGTTGCTCTCTCCTTTGCGTTCCTGAATTGTTCCTGGGGAGCAGATTTCCTGTGAATGCAAAGTTTGCATTCATAAGAAATCCGCTCCCTTTGCCATCACAGGGATGCTAGAGGGAGCCACGTTAATTAATCCATGATGATTAAGGAAGCGCACCTGGAGTTCAGACATGCATGCTTCTTCCACCTTTGAGTGATGATTGAGCCATATTGGAGTGACATTGGAGCCAGGTATGAAAATCTTCAATCTTGCTGGAGGACCTACAAATGTCTAGAGAAGTGTTTTCTCTAGAAATTTCTAGGTTCTATGGTCAGCTTCTGGTAGAGTTGTGATGGAGGACTTAGTCCTAGATATTCCCAGAGATAACATATTAATCAAAAAAGTATATAATCAAATCTGTAAAAATCAAAGCCACAATTGTGAAGGGCCAACAGCATACAGTATGGAAAAACAGGCAGGTGTTAAAAATCAATAACACAGATGAAAGACCTTCTGCAACAGAACTCTACCAAAGCTTCTCATGCGGGCATTTAGAGTACTTTTTTTTTTACTTTTTGGACTACTGCTCCCAGAATTCCCCCAGTGCACTGCTGTCTGGGGGATTCTAGGAAGTGTACTCAAAAAGGTCTTCCCTCCCCTTATGCTCAGGTTCCTCTTAGGAAGCAATATAGAACACCACTTTATATCATTGGTGTGTCAAGCCACCTTTTGTCTACAAGGCTCTTTGGGACTTGGAAAAGTTTTGCTAAACTGCATCTGCACTGCAGATATATTCCAGTTTGATACCACATTAACTGTCATGGCTCCATGCTATGGAATCCTGGAAGTTGTAGTTTGTTATGGCACCACAACTCTCTTAACAATGAAGCCTAAATGTTTCACAAAACTACAGCATAGCATTGAGCCATAGCAGTTAAAGTGGTGACAAACAGGGTTATATCTGCAATTTGGCTTGTAAGGATTCTGTGGCTCACTTACTTACAGGTGTGTGTGTGTGTGTGTGTGTGTGTGTGTGTGTGTAAAAACTCAAAAATCCCCTTCTCTGGAGTAGAACACTTGTGTTACTCATTAGTAATCAGGTCAATGGGTTTTGAGCAACTCCCTAATTCTGCTACTATGGTTGGGGTATACTGACATTTGCTCTCTCTCTGCTTGAGCCTCTGTTTGGTGAAAGACTACTAATGCTGTTATGTTTTCTGCTGTTTATAGTAAAGTAAGTTCTTGTGTGAACTCTGTCTTCCTGAATGTTATTTTTTACAAAGGAATAGGCAGGGGTGAAACTATAAGGTTTATTGCTGAACGAAGTAAAACCGGCAAAGCCCAACATGGATGCAGCCCTAATCTCACCTGGAGAGGCTGAGAACCAAATGTTCTGCATGCAGAACATGCCCTTTAGTACCGCCTCTGTATCAGGTGTACTGGGGATATTTGAGAAGATTCAAGCAACCTGGAGCAAATATTGGGTAAAGCAGAACAGAAAGGAAGAAGACCTAACTCAGTAAAGCAATAAAAAACAAACAGAAAGAGTTAGGGATAGGAGTATAAAATATGTGTGTATCCACATACATACGAGAGCCAACGTGGTGTAGTGATCTGAGCATAGGACGGCGCCTCTGGAGGTTGTGGTTTGATTACACACACACACACACACACACACACACTCTATATTTAATATATAAAATACTTAAGTACAGGCATATATTTCTATTTTTGATATCTATAACAAGTCCAATAAATCTCTAAAATAACCAGTTTTAGGATATTCGTATCCTAACTCTTTGTTTTGTAAATATGGGTTAGTCAGCCTACTTCCCAACACCTGGGTGCCCAATGCTGATATCATTTTCACTCCATCTTACATTTCCCCCAACTGTCCCTGCTGTGCCAAGATGCAGCATCATTTCCTGAAGACAGGTTCCCAAATACTTCACTTGCCAAGAAAGGTAAATAAATGAATGAGGGAGAAGTGCCTTTTCAGTACCAAAAGTAGTGCCACAGCTAGTTGATGAAGCAGGGAATGGAATACACAAATTATCCTTTCCCATTATTTGTTGGTTTGTTAGATTTGTATCTTTCCATCAAATGGTGCTCAAGGCAGTTGAGAGCAATAATGCAGATTTGGCATAGCTGTTTGTGTCCATTTAACAAAACCTATTATTTGGTCCGGTCCATGGGAATAAAACATTTCTGTCATTGGATATATAATAGTACAAAGTCTAGACAATTAATGTCCTCTGTATTAAAGGTTATTAATGACAGAAAAGATTCAAAATGTAATAGCCTAAAGTACCTACTACAGAGGCCATAAAATTTCAATGTTTTATTTGTCCAATAGGGGTCAATTTATCTTCATGGCTCTTTAACTGTATATTGTTTTTAAAAACAGTAAAGACCAACCGAAGAGGGAAGACTGGGAGGGAGGGGAAAATCTATCTGTTCCTTTGTGAGGTCTATAATTTAAGCATTCTCCGTGCTTTCAGGCTATTTGAAGGTTGGGTTGCTAGGGCACTTCATGGAGAACTAACTTATCCATCCCCACCTCCTTTTCCCTTCTGTTCTTATGATAGCCCAACAGCTGTGAAAAGAGAACACAGTTGCATCTGCCAGCTTGTTCCCTCCCTTGGCCTTGTCCATATCACACACACACACACACACACACACACACACACACACACGACTAATGCTCTACATGCTCTAGCAAATGGAAAGCAGGCTGGTGAAAGGACTGAGAGAAAATGAGGATGGAAAAAGATGTTGCAGTGTCTCCCCACTCCCCAACTCAGATGCTGTTATGGAGAACTTGCCATTTTGCAGAAGTCAGATTTAAAGAGATGATGGAACCAAAGCTGATTAGTCCAGCAAAAGGGGTTTTTTTGTTGTTGTTTTTTGGACTACAACTCCCAGGATCTCCCTGAAAATATGGTCAGTGGGGCATTTGCTGCAACATATTGGCCATCTTGGCTAGAGGGGCTTGGGAATCATAACCTGCCTCATTCCCTCTCCCATTCATAAGCTGTTATTTCTAGTGAGAGAAAAGAGAGAAGCTACTGCAACATCAAACTGCAGTATTCATCAGCTGGATGATATACCTTTTTTCTTTGACTCATTGAGGCATAATCCCCCATCAAATTCCTTGTGCCAGTGCATCATTCATTCTAGTACAGAAGGGTGCAAAGTGAAACCCGCCAGATTTTTTGGACTGCAATTACCATCAGCCCTAATCTGTAGAACCAGTGGTTGGAAACACTGGCAGTTGGGGTCCAACAACATCTGGAGGGCCACACATTGGCAGTCCTGATCTAGTACTTGATGTGTTGCTGCTGCTCGTGGTTTTCCTGTAAAAATTCACATCATGCAAAATTTAAAAAATATAATGAAACTATCAGTAAAATTAAAACCAATTAAAGCATGTCTATTAAAAATGAAAACAACCAATAGTCATTACATTGCACAAGGTCATTTTTTTCTTGAACTATCAGTATTCAAAGGCCTCCCCCCCTTCCATGGTCTTTACCTGCCTACAGAAAGATGGCAAGGAGGGTGCTAGTCTAAGCTTTCTAGGAGGGCAGTTCCAGTGCCTGCAAGCAGACACTGAGAAGACCCTTTCTTGTTTTCCCACTAGATGTATGGGGTGTGGGGTGAGAGTCTGTATCATAGTCCACCTGTAATATGGTCCACAGTCCAGACTTCCCCAGTTATGCTTGCTGCTTTTGCAGTTTCATGCTGATTAGACTCTTTGAGAAACTGCAAGAGAGGAAAACAGGGTCAAAATGCAATGCTTCTCCTGAGAGGAAAGAACTGAGTTCATGCCAGGATTGGAGAGGCTGTACAATGGAGCAGAGTAAAATAAATAAATAAAAGGGGAAAAATGAAAAAGCAAGATCTGGCTCTTATTGACTTGCTGTCTAGCTCCGAAACAGTGAAAGCAAGCAAAAATTATAGAGCATAAAATGTTGTTGAATAATTTACAGAGGAAAAGTAAAGAGAAACTTCAGCTCTGATGCATGGTATACTGTACAACAGTCAGCAAAATAGCATTTGCATCAAGAGTGCTTCAGGGCTTCTGCGTCTGAGCTGAGAGTGATTTGAGATTGTTTTTTTTTTAATTAACCCTCTGTTTAATTGGTTTAGCAGCCTAGTCCAGCCTTTCCCAACCCAGTGCCCTCAAAGTGTGCTAAACTTTGTTGTTGTTGTTGTTAACCACCCTCAAGTTGATATCAACCCATGGCAACTTTGTGGATAAGACATCTCCAAAACTATCTGTCCTCCACTGCTCTGCTTAGTTCATGCAAACTCATACACATCTAGCATGTGTCCTTCCTCTCTTTCTACTTCCCTGCACCTGTCCTAGCATTATTGGTTTCTCCAATGACTTGTGCCTTCTCATGATGTGCCCAAAGTATGACAGCCTCAGTTTTGTCATCTTGGGACCTGTTCAGACAGGCCAAAATAAAGCTGCTTCGATTTGTTTAAATGACACATGCATCTTAAGAGGCCAGAAGTTGTGCCAAAACTGCGCTCCAGTCCTTAGGCTTCTGGCCTCTTAGGATGCATGCAGCATTTAAACAGCATATCTCCAAAGTGACCCGAAGCAGCTTCATTTTGGCCTGTCTGTACAGGCCCTTGGTTTCCAGGAGGGTTTCTGCCTTGATCTGCTTTAGGACTCATTTGGCAGAGTGATTAAATGCTGGTATTGCAAGGTTGTGAGTTCAGTCCCAGCCAGAGGCTCAGAGTCGACTCATTTTAGCATCCTTCCAAGGTCACTAAAATGAGTACCCAGCATTTTGGGGGCAATTAGCTTACAGTTGTAAACCGCTTAGAGACTGATTAGTGCAGTATGAAGCGGTGTATAAATGAAGCTGCTATTTGTTTTTGTTTGTTTGTTTTTTTGGCTGTCCACGGAATCCTCAGCACTTTCTCCAGCACCACATCTTGAATGAATTGATTTTCTTTTTACCTTCTTTCTTAACTGTCCATCTCTGACATCCATACATGGTAATAGGGAATACAATGCCTTGTATGTTTCTAACATTTGTGCTCAGTTGTGTATCTTTGCATTTTAGGATCTTTTTTACTTCTTTCATAGTCGCCCTCCCCATTCTTAACCTTCTTCTGATTTCCTGGCTGTAGTCTCCATTCCTGTCAATGTTTGGTCTCAGATATGAGAATTCTTTTATAATTTCTATTTCTTCATTGTCTAGGTTGAATTTGTGTATATTTTCTGAGTGCTATGCTACACTCCCCATTATCCATAGTAATTTCCATATGAGTATGTTGTTAGATTGGTGATGAGACTTGTAACCCAACACATTTGGAAGGCACTTGTATGGACTAATCTTAAACACTGTGAAGTGAATCTTACAGATCAGATTTACAGATCAGACTTATTAACTATTGTTGGAGTGTTATTTGAATGTTGGACTGTGACTCTGGAGACCAGAGTTCAGTTCCCTGCTTGGCCATGAAACCCACTGGCTGGATGATCTTGGGCAAGTTACATGATCTTAGCTCTCAGGGGAAGGCAAACCTCCTCTTAATAAATCTTGGCAAGAAAACCCCATGATAGGGTCGCCTTAGGGTCACTATAACACGGAAACAATGTGAACGCACATGACAACAGCAACAACTCTACTCTCAGAGAAGTTACCTATTGGGGACTACGCTTCCCAGAATCCATAAATCGGCAGGGCTATGCTAGCTGGAGGTCTGGGAATTGCAGTCAAAAGGGTAACTTTTCCAAGGCCTGTTTTTTCCTGTCATACTGTTTTTGCACTCCTCAAAGAATGAACTGGATTTCTATTCCTGGGACAGGGGATCAAACTGAAATAGGCGGTAGGTTGCAAGATCAGAGAGCTCCTCTGCTCAGTGGTGGGACTTCAAGGGGGGATCAAAATGCGGCCACTCTGACTTATAAAAAATAATAAATAAAATTTTTATTTATATTTTCCCACCTCTCCCAGATGGATCAAGGCGAGATTGCAATCTGATATAAATATACAATAAAAGTACAACAATAAAATATTTGGCATTTAACAATTAAAACAATACTATCAAAGATGACGGTGGGATGGAATATTCCAATCCTAATCAGAGGAATGGAACAGTATTTCTTATAAAAGACTGGGTGGGTAGGCTCGCCGGAAGAGATCCATTTTAACTTCCCAATGAAATTTTATTTCCATCCACAAATTTCTAGCATTGCAGAAAGTGAAGCCTTGAAAATTCATTTGTAAGAACTCTTATATTTGCTGTATTTGCATTCTCTTGGTAACTATGCCTGCTCCTTTTCTTTGGATGTCGAAGCTGAAGTTTTAAGTTTGGGGACCAAAGGAGCAATTAATGGGGGAGGGCAATTCCTATTGATTGTCATGGACAGAGAGGAAGGATAGAAATAAAGTTTTTATTATATAGGGAGACAATAATGTAATTTTCCCATGCCCCCACTCCTCATCTACACCCCTGTCAGTCTGTGCTCAAATGCAGTTTGGTTCTGCTCAGTCCTTGTTTTTTATGCATCAGAGTGTGGGAAAAATGAGCAAGCCAGTGCTGCTTACCAGTTTGATTTTTCTCCCTAGACAGTAATAAGTGAACGTCTCACTGCTCATGTTTGCCAGTCAGTAAAAATGCAAACAACAACAAACCCCAGGTCTTTACTGGGAGCAGTTTTAAAGCAGATTTTTAAAATGAAAAAATGCAGGAAGGAAAGTAGTTTTAATTTTTAAGGGTTTCTGATTTAAAAAAAAAAAAGGAACGAAGAGAAGAGAATCTCATAGAATTATAGAATTGTAGAGTTGGAAGAGATCACAAGGGCCATCCAGTCCAAACCCCCTGCCATGCAGGAAATATCAATCAAAGCATCCCCGACAGATGGCCATCCAGCCTCTGCTTGAAGACCTTTAAGAAAGGAGACTCCACTACACTCCTCAATATGACATCCCTTCAAATAACCTTCTTTTCTCCAGGCTAAACATCCCCAGCTCCCTAAGTCGTTCCTCATAGGAAATCTCTTCACTCCTAAAAGTGCCATATGAGATACAAGTTTCTAGATGGCATGTTTTTAGATAGTCTTGAATACTTAGGGTGAAGGACAAGAAAGAGGAGGGTCACTAGTTCAAATTCAAGTCTAAATTAGTAAGGTCCTTGCAATACAAGAATCTGCCTTATACAGAGGCTATATTGTCCGGGAGTTGCTCTTCAGGGTTGCACACTCTGAGACTTCCCTGAAGATGCTGAGGATTGACCCAGGGACATCTTCCATGTAGATCTAGTATGCCATTTACTATAGGAGTGGGCATTATGTTGCTAGACTGCAGCTCTCATCAACCCCAGCCAGTATAGCCAATGATGAAGCATACTGGCCCAGCAACATGTGACAGGCCCGACAGTTCCCACCCCGACCTAGGAGATTATCACATGTCTATTTTCGCCCAGTCAGGGAATGGGCTGGACACAGGCTTGAACGGTTGAAAACTGATCTCATCACACACCTTTTGGCCACCTCAGCCACATGCCGTATCCAATCCAGACTCTTGGTGTACTTTTCAAAGGGTTCAAAAAGTATGCCAGGAATCCGGATCAGGTATGTAATGTGTCTGAGTTGGGGGGAAAGGCATGCAATAAGATCCGTTTTCACCCGTTCAAGCCCATGCCCAGCCCATGCCCCAATCGGGCAAAAACAGATGCACAATAATCTCCCTACTGAAAACACTCTCTGGGTGACTGGCCTGAGTAAAATGCACTGTAACCAGAGTCTATTTCCAAACATAGGCAGGTTACAGACCACCATTAGGGACGTCCTGAGGACATCCCAGTTTGAAAAAGGAGCGTCTCTTCTAGACGCCCCTACTCCTATTATGGACAGAGTCCGTAACAAATGGCGGCGCCCTGTTCATACGGGCGCCGCCATATTGACGTAGTGGACGCTCTGCATCCGCATGTGGCGCCCCAGAAGTGACATCGCGAGTGCGCAACTAGCGCCTCGCAACGTCTTTTCCGGGGCCCAGGAAGGAACGCGATTTCCGCGCTCCTTCCTCAGAGCGTCCGGGACCCGCGCGGTTTGGCCGCTGCGGCTCCCAGACGCTGCAACCGGCAGCGGCGGGAGACCGCCACAGTCTGGCAGTCTGTAATGCGCCACAGACATGTAGTCACAATTACTTTATCTCAGAATTGGCATAAACCAGAAGCTTTCCTCTTCCTTCTTTTTTTTAGCAGTTTCAGCTGAAAGCCACAGAAAAACTGGACATGAAAATTGAATTACTCGCTCACCCCAAGAAGATTTCCCTCCAGAGCATTTGTACTGTAGATGAAATGTGCATTAATAGTAGACCATGGGAGATCTTGCATGTCTGCTGCTTGAGTTCCATGAATTGCAAATAAACTTCTCACCTGCCACAGGGGAATACATTTGTTTTACTGATTCAACTCTTCCCAGGATGAGCTTCTTCCACCCCATCCACCCACAACCTCCTTTTCAAAACTAAATGACTCATCAATTATGCAGCAATGTTAGCTAAAGGTCTGTTTTTTAACAATGAGTTTATGGTCTTTATGGGACAGAGGTGCCTCAGATATGATAATGGGGATATGTGAAATTTGAAATCTGTAACAATCCCCCCCCCCCCACCTCATGGCATGATAATGGACTGGCATAAAAGCATTCCCAGGTAAACTACTGTGCTGGATAATTTCTACTCTTTTCTCTTAAGAGGAGCAAGGGATTTGATCAATATAGAGGAGGAAAGGGGCAGTTAAGGACCCTTACTTCGAGGTACCCTCCAACTGTCCCAGTTTGCCAGGGGTAGTCCATTTCTCACCTGCTTTTAAAACATCTCAGTTTCTATCTCCTTCTCCCACTTCCCCTCTTCACCCTCCATTTACACAATGGCACAATTTAGTTCAAAGTGCAAAGTAGTTTGCACTCAGTTAACTTAGCAGTAAAAAGAAGAGAGACCAGAATCTTACCCTTCTCAGTAGCTTTAGACAAAAGCAAACTGCTGCAGCCTGCCCTGGTTGTGTGATCTTTTCCATTAATAATTTTTGCCATTTGACCACACTCTGATTTTCCTTGGCCACATGTCCTTGTTTTCATCTGTGAAATGTTGGTGGATGTGTTTCATTTTGGATTCAAGAGCTTTTCCAGAACACCTGTACAAAATACTAAAAACACTAATACCGTACAAACTGTACTGGACTTCATCGATGATATGTTGAAGGTTATAAATTGGCCTAAATACCCTAAAGGCACCAGATCCCATCTGCTCTTGGAAGTTAAGCAGAGTCAGTGATGGTTAGTAGATCTGAGACCATCACAGAATACCAGGTGCTATAGCAACATTTCAGAGGAAGAAACTGGCAAACCATTCCCTGAATATTCCATGCCTAAGAAAACCCAATGAAATTCATGGGCAGGTGACTTGAAGGTGTGCACTCATACACATGCTCACACCCACACCCACACACTACCTCAAGTATGCTAAGGTCAATGTGTGGAATTTGAAATTTGAAATATCTTCCCCACTCCACATAATGGTAAAGGCCCAACAGCAGTCCCAATACACTAATTATTATTATTATTATTATTATTAATTTATTTTTATCCCACTTCTCCAGACAGATCAAAGCGGCTAACAATAAAAGCATCTGTAAAATATAATAACAATTTATCATCGTTTTATCCCAAACCCTCCCTAACCCTCCCATCCACAATAAAATACAATTAAATTATTATTAAAATAGGGCAGAGGCAGTTAGAACAGTTGTTAAACAATTGATTTAATTAATAGAAGATTGCTGGAATGTTAATCTGGAAAGGCCTATGGGAAGAGATATGTCTTGATTGCCTTTTTAAAGCAATCAAGACTAGCGGTATGTCGAGTTTTTTCTGGCAGGCTATTCCATAATTTGGGAGCAGCAGAAGAGCAGGTCCTCTGGGTAATTGCAGTAATTTTTTACTAGAGGACCTCATGTGCGGGGTGGATTATATGGGAGAAGGCGATCCCGTAAGTAAACTGGACCCAAGCCATGAAGGGCTTTAAAGGTTATGACCAATACCTTGTACTGTGCCTGGAAATTAATAGTCAGCCAGTGAAGAGACTTTAGTGTAGATGTAATATGGTCACCTCTAGATCTTCCAGTGACCATTCTTGCTGCCAGATTTTGAATTAGTTGAAGATTCTGGACTTGGTGCAAGGGTGGCCCTATGAGAGCTCATTGTAGAAGTCAAGTCGTGAGGTTACCAGTATGTGCATCATAGTTTTTAGGTCTTTAGGTTCCAGGAAGGGGCACAGTTGGCATATCAACCAAAGCTGAAAACAGGCACTGTTGGCCGTCACATCTATCTGAGCTGACATCTAGAGCGATGGATCCAGGAACACCCCCAAACTCCAAACGCAGTCCTTTAGGGGAAGGTGATTCCATCCAGGACCGGTTGACAAACCTCCATACCCAGATTAGGACCTTCAACAATGAGCACCTCCATCTTATCTGGATTAATTTTTAATCTGTTTTACCTCATCCAGCCCATTATTGCTTCAAGACATTCATTCAGAGGGGAGATGCCTTCCTTAGTTGAAGCTGTGGTCTGGGACATGGAGAGGTATAATTGGGTGTCATCAGCATACTGATAACACCCTGCCCCGTGCCTCTGGATGATCCCCCTCAGCAGTTTCATGTAGATATTAAATAGCATTGGGGACAGAATGGTGCCCTGAGGTTCTCCAAATTTAAGCTCCCTTTTAGAGGAGCAGCTGTCCCCAAGCATCACATCACCATCTGGAATTTGCTCGAGAGGTAGGACCAGGACTACTGCAATGCAGTACCCACGATCCCCAGTTCTCTCAGGCGTTCCATAAGGATACTATAGTCAATAGTATCAAAAGCCGCTGAGATGTCCAAGAGCACTAACAGGGTCACACTTCCCCCGTCGATGCTCAAGCAAAGGTCATCTACTAAGCTGACAATAGCAGTCTCGACACAATATTCTGTCCTGAAGCCAGTTTGAAATGGGTCTAGATAATCAGTTTCATCCAAAACCACTTGGAGTTGAAGAGCAACAGCCCTTTCAATTAACTTGCTTAGAAATGGAAGATGGGAGACTGGTCTATAATTATTCATGTCGAAGGGGTCTAGGGAGGGCATTTTCAGAAGCAACTGTAGCACAGCTTATTTTAAACAAGGTGGAAAATAGCCCTCCCTAAGAGATGCATCTATGATATATCTCAGGTGAGTCCTAAGTGCATCTCCTCCTTGGACGACTAGCCATGAAGGGCAGGGTTTGAGAGGGCAAGTTGTTCTTTTCACACTTCTAAGAAGCTTGCCCATGTCCTCAATACTCATAGATTCAAACTGATCCAGTATGGTCTTATTCACGGAGTCAATGGACACCTCACCTATAGCCTATGCAATAATGCCAGCATCCAAGTCGGCTCTTATTTGAGAGATTTTATCTGTGAAATGATCATTGAAAGGGAATGTCTTCTACTTTTTTTCCTACTACAGTTGTGTTGGATGTCTTCTACTTTTTTTCCCTAAGAGAAATGTGCATTTTAGTCAGTATAGAAGAGAAAAGAAGAATTAAGGACCTTACTTCTAATCTTTTATGGCATTGTTTTGGCTCTAAAAGCCAGAGACATAATGTGTTCTTGAGGGGCTGTACTTTATTAGGAAAGCAAATGAGACTATCAGCTGTGATGTCTGTGACACTTTTAAAAAAATGTTAGCTGTCCTGTGCAGATACCTGCTTTTATCATGGTGACCAAGGCCTCATTACAGTGCACTGATTCAGAAACAGTATGACACAGAACTACAGTTGCTGAAGAGCAACAGTGGAAGAATTATGTTGCCCCTGTCCTTCATTAAAATAATTTTAATTGTGCTTTACATCTATTTTTTATTTCTTAATAGTATTTGTTTTATTTGAATAGTTAGCCACCTTGAGTGTCATTTAGATGTAAGCTAGGTCATTGGGGAAAACAGGATGCTGGACTAAATGCAGAACTTGGAAAAGTTACCTCTGGCATTACAGCTCTCAGAATCCTCTAGCCAGCATGACAGGAAGCTGCTTTCCAGACTCTGATTAAATGGACCATTGATCTGATTCAGTGTGGTTCTTGCTATGTTCTAACAAGCAACAGTTGAGGGGATCACATTCAATCATGTGAATCTCCCCCACCGTTCAGTTTCACGTGATATAGTGCACGCATGGGCCTATCACCTCATGGGGTGGGCTTCAGATGTTTTTCTGGCAGAGGCAAAACAGGACAGTCTTAGTCAAGGCACTTAGTATCTCAGTTCAACCAAAGTATTTTATTACCAGAGGCAGAATATTCAGAACCATCTCTCCATAAAAATATAACACAGTATTATATAACTATAAAACCAGCCTGTGCTCTGAGATCTGCTGGGGAAGTCCTTCATTCCGCCCCACCCTCTTGCAAATACATCTGGTGGGAACATGGAAGAGGGCCTTTTCAGTGTCTGCTCCTGGGCTCTGGAACTCCTTTCCTAGTAAAGTTGGACTGGCACCCACCCTACTTTCTTTTTGCAGACAAGTATTGTCTTTTCTGACCCTGAGTCCCCTTCACTTTTTTCATGCTTTCCGATTTCCTTTCTCTTTTCACATTCATTACTCCATTGAAATCTTCTGCTACAATTAGCTTTCCCCTGTCATGGAACATCAATTCCATATTTAAATTCTGAAAAAAGGATTCTTTTCCTTCCAGGGGTCCATAGATATTGACTACCACAAGTACAGTATCCCCAGTATTAATTTCAAGAATTAAATATCTCCCCTCTGGATCCTTCTTAATTTCTTTTACAGAGAAATTTTTATTAACAAAGGCCGCACATCCTCTTTTTCTTTTTTTGGTAGAAGCTACAAAGCAGTTACCCAACCTGGGGTTTCTGAGAAATTTTTGATCCCCACTTCTAATTTTTGTTTCCTGCAGACATACTATATCATACTTTCTTTTTTCTAAAAGATGGAAAAGTTGTTTTCTCTTCCTTTCTCTATTTATCCCACCCACATTCCAAGATGCTATAGTAATCATTAAAGTACAGAAGAGTTTCACCTTTATCAAAGCCCAGCTAGACCAAGTCCTCAGTCCCTTGCGGGGGAACTTTCTCTCCTTCTCCTTCCTTTCTTAACAGATCTTCCGTAGTATTCTTCCCCCCGGTCAGGGACTAGAAGGAGCCTTTAAAGGACACCCCTTTCCAGGCTGCGGGGAAGCTGCATTTTGCCGCTTTCCCGAGGCCAGGAAAAGTGGCAGATTGGGGCCCTCGGGGCTGCTGCTGTGGCAGCTGAGGCCCCGATCCATCAGGGAAAGAGGTGGGTGCAGGCCGCCCCAAAGGGGCGGTCTGTATTCTGCCATAGATAGCAAAATGTATGATGATCTTATATATTTTAAATATATAGCTAATTACATAGTCTAAGACATTTTCAGAGAGAGGGCTTGTATTAACTGGGTTCATGGAATGCTTGGTAAAGGAATGTGTGGGAGTGTTTTTCCTTTTCAATTTCTGAAGGCTCCTGAATGCCCTCATTATCAACTACTGTGGCCATTGGAACAACTAGTAGGCAAAGCCTCCCTGGGAAAGAAATAAAAAACAACTGAAGAAGAGCCAACAGTTTTGGGAACAGTGAAATGGTTAAGTCTACCAATTTTATGAGGTGGAGCTAATGCCTTTCAAATGATCCAGACCTCGGAGGTAGAGAAGAACTGCTGGCCCTCTTCCACTTCCTCACGACCACTCCCTTCTCCTTTTGTGTCGTGTCTTTTTAGATTGTAAGCCTGAGGGCAGGGAACCGTCCAATTAAAATGATTGTATGTACAGCGCTGTGTAAATTTACAGCGCTTTATAAATAAAGGTTAATAATAATTATGTGTCCTTGTTCTTTTGTTTTGTCCAAAGTTGCCTTACTAGCCACTGCTACTCCTCTATGACTGCAGAAATAAACAGCGTACTGATCATGCACAGAAGCCTTATTTACTGTATGGACAAGAGTTCAACTAGTTCTGACAGACTCTTGGTATCCACTGGGATTTGGGCTCCAAGATCCCACGTGGATACCACAATCAGTGGATGCCCTTTATATAAAATGACAAAATCAAGGTTTGCTTTGGGGAATTTTTTTTAAAAAACTATTTTTAAATTGTGGATGGTTGAATCCTTGCATAAGAAACCAGGGGATATGGAGGCTTGACTGTATGGCATTTTTGAAAACAATACTGTTTTAGTGGGAACACAGCCTGGTGTGATAAAGCCCTGTGACGTGATTTGGTTGTCATGTAGCCTTCCATATATTTTTGGACTACAATTCCCTGCATTCTTCATCACTGGTTCTGATGACTTGGAAGATGCTGGAAGTTGCAGTGTAATAGCATCTGGAGGGCTGCATGATTCATACACACGCCTAAACCTTAACAATGTTTGTAAAGTTAATGTGCACAAGTTTCAGTAGTAGAAAAGCACTAACTGGCTATTTCTCCCCTTTAGGCAATTAAAACTCCATCACTGTAATTTTATACCTGCTGAGTGGGGTCAGTAGACGTTTTTCTTCATTAAAGTAATCCCAAAAGTGTACTACTGAATAACCCCAAGCCTTAATTACCATTATGTCTATGACTTTTGGAATTAAGGTTTAAAAAACAGATGTAAGAGGTAAGATAAAGCAACCATACTAAATGGCCTAGAAAGTTAAGAGGTGTTATGCATACTGTGACTGATAAATATATCACTAAGGACACTTTCTACCTTTTCTAATGGTATGATCCTTAGCAGCAGTCCATAAAATTTAGCCCTCCTGCAGCCATCATTAGTTGTTATTATGTGCCTTCTAGTAATTTCCAAATTACAGCAACCCTAAAGCAAAAACTATTACAAGATTTTCTTGACAAGATTTGTGGGTTTGTAATTGCCTTCCTCTGAGGCTGAGAGGCTGACTTGCTCAAGGTCGCAACTGGGTTTCCATAGCCAAGTAGGGACTTGAACCCTGGCCTCCCAGAGTTCAGTCCAAACCTCAGACCACTAAATCACGATGGCTTCCTAGTTTTAGTTATCAGAATATTATGTGGTCTGAATCTTATCAGTCCTTGCCTCATTTACCAAGTAGCTGTACTGGATTGTAACACATAATAGCTGAACCATCAAGAGAAAGCATGCATTTGTGAAACAACCTTCACAGATCACAAACAGCACGTAAATCTTTCCATGTTATGTTGAAAACAAATTGCATTGGTGAGTGATTTGAATACTGCATACTCCATTAGTGAAATATTAGGTCACTTCATCCATTTTAGACAAATGAGCAGTTCTCCTCACCTAGTGGCTCTCAGGTGTGTTGAGCAATGCCTCCAATAATCCCAGACCAGCACAAACCAAGCAAAAATAACACACAGAAAACACCACCCCACCCATCTTTCCAAGTAAGCTTGACCATTGTCCAAGGTGATGTTGGAAATTGTCCGAGGATGAAGGAATTGCCATCCAACACATCTGCAGGGTACCAGTATGGTGAATGGGTATGCAGGTCATATAGGGAATATTGCTTTCATAGTATATATCCACACTGCAGAAATAAACCAGTTTGGCACCCTTTTGACTGCCATGACACTAGTCTATAGAACCCTGGGATTTGTGGCTTGCACCAGAGTCTTCTGACAGACCAGGTGGAATACCACCCCAAACTACAGATTTCAGGATTCTGTAGCATAGAGTTATGGCAGTGAAAGTGATGTTCTTTTTAGATTGTAAGCCTGAGGGCAGGGATCCGTCCAATTAAAAAGATTGTATGTACAGCGCTGTGTAAATTTACAGCGCTTTATAAATAAAGGTCAATAATAATAATAATAATAATAATAATAATAATAATAATAATAATAATGTTAAGCAGCTTTATTTCTGCAGTGTGGATACATCCATTAACAGTATAAATTAGGAGAACTCATTGGTCACTGGTATGCCACTGCATATTTAGTCTTGAATCAACACCTGGAAAACCTGCAACGTTGGGTAGCTGAACAACACAAGAAGAGAGAAGCCTCTCTTTAAATTTGTCTACAAAATGAGTTTGATAAAGAGCCCTTTGACTGTGTTTCTACTCCTTTCACTTCAAGATGATACGCTAAGTGTTGGGAAAGAAATGGAAATCTTTTCAGAGTTAGATAGGTTGCCTATTTTCCTCCTAGGAAACAGACAGTACTTGAACACAATGCTTGCTATTTTTAATATTTTAATACACCATGAAATACTACACTGGATGATGCCAAGCCTAGTGATGCCACTGTTGGGAAGGTCAAGATTCCTACCACTCTTTCCCCCTTTCAATAAATTTAGTGCAAGCTGAAGTAAACTAAGGGCAAGAAGGAAAGTGAGAGGAGGGGAGAGAAACTTGGGTATTTTTAAAGGCAATGAAAATGTGGGTTGATAGAGGATTAAGCAGGACAATCCCTACCAAATCTGGACAACTGAGGGTATGAGTGAGTGATGTCAGTTTTTATTTATCAAATGCGCACTGGAAAAGAAGAGTGGAAGCCTCTGCTCTTTGGTTAGCTGTCCTATGCACTAAGCCAGGGTTTCTGCTGTTGGGAGCAATGTCTCCCTCCTCGACAAGCTTCCTCTTTTGGTTAGGCAAAATTAGCCTTCAGGACCAGCCCTCCTAGAGCTCTTTGACAGAGAAGGTTAAATGTCTCTCTGCAGTGTGGCAGAGAGTGCCATCCAGCCTCTGTTTAAAAACCTCCAGTGAAGGAGACTCCACTACATTCTGAGGGAGTGTGTTCCACTGTTGAACAGCCCTTACTGTCAGGAAGTTCCTCCTAATGTTGAAGTGGAATCTCTTTTCCTGTAGCTTTCATCCATTGCTGTGGGTCCTAGTCTCTGGAGCAGCAGAAAAACAAGCTTGCTCCCTCCTCAATGTGACATCCCTTCAAGTATTTAAACAGGGCTATCATATCACCTCTTAACCTTCTCTTCTCCAGGCTAAACATCCCCAGCTCCCTAAATCGTTCCTTGTAGGGCATGGTTTCCAGACCCTTCACCATTTTAGTTGCCCTCCTTTGGACATGCTCCAGTTTCTCAACATCCTTTTTAAATTGTGGTGCCCAGAATTGGACACAATATTCCAGGTGGGGCCTGACCAGAGCAGAATAGAGTGGCGCTATTACTTCCCTTGATCTAGACACTATACTTCTATTAATGCAGCCTAAAATTTCATTGGCCTTGTTAGCTGCCGTCGCACTGTTGACTCCAGTTCAATTTGTGGTCTACTTGGACTCCTAGATCCCTTTCACATGTAGTTTCATTCAGCCAGGTGTCCCCAATCCTATATTTGTGCATTTCATTTTTCCGCCCTAAGTGCAGTACCTTACATTTCTCTATGTTGAAATTCATTTTGTTACCTTTGGCACAGCTTTCTAATCTATTCAGGTCATTTTGAATTTTGATCCTGTCCTCTGGAGTATTAGCTACTCCTCCTTGTTTGGTGTTATCGGCAAATTTGATAAGTATGCCCCCAATTCTGTCATCCAAGTCATTGATAAAGGTGTTGAATAGCACTGGGCCCAGGACAGGCCCCTGTGGGACCCCTTGGGTTCAGCCAATCAACCAATTACAAACCCATGTAACAGTTACCTTGTCTAGACCACATTTCACTAGCTTGTTTGCAAGAATGTCATGGGAAACCCTGTCAAAGGCCTTACTGAAATTAAGATATACTATATCCACAGCATTCCCCATCATCTACAAAGCTGGTAATTTTATTCAAAAAAGAGAGAGAGAGAGAGAGATTAGGTTTGTTTGGCATGACGTCTTTCTCTGAAACCCATGTTGACTTTTTGTGATTAAGGCATTGCTTTCTAGATGTTCACAGACTCTGTTTAATGATCTGCTCTAGAATCTTTCCTGGTATTGATGTCAGACTAACTGGATTTTTGGGATCCTGCTTTTTCCCCCTTTTGAAGATGGAAACCCTTGACCTCCTCCAGTCTGCTGGGACTTCTCCTGTTTTCCAGGAGTTCTCAAATATTATTGCCAATGGCTCCGATATTACATTAGCCAGTTCTTTTAATATTCTTGGATGTAGTTCATCTGGTCTTGGAGTTTTATATTCATTTAGATTAACCATCTCCTTTCTTATTCTGTGCTGAAATTTCCCCTATTCTGTTCTCTGCTCCATTTTCCTCAGGTTGAGCACCCTTTGCTTTTTCTGACAAGACTGAAGGAAAGAATGTGTTGAGTAATTCTGCCTTTTCTCTGTCTTCTGTTAGCATTTTGTCATCTTCTCCACGAAATGGCCCTACTGTTTCCTTCTTCTTCCTTTTGCTGCAGACATATCCAAAAAAGCTGTTTTTATTGTTCTTAACCTCTCTAGCAAGCCTGAGTTCATTCTGCACTTTAGCTTTTCTGACTTTACCCCTATATGTGCTTGCTATTTGTTTGAATTCCGGTTTGTTGATTTCCCCCTTTTTCCATTTCTTATATAAGTTCCATTTAAAACTTAGCTCAGTTGAAAGTTCCTTAGTCATCCATCCTGGTTTCTTGAGACACCTCCCATTTTTCTTCCTCATTGGAACTGTTTGAATTTGTGCCTTCAGTAGCTTCCTTTTGAGAAACTCCCATCCATCTTGAACTCCCTTCTCTTTTAGCATTCCTGACTGTGGGATCACCCCCAGTATTTCTCTAAGTTTACTAAAATCAGCTTTCCCAAAGTCTAGAATGCGTGTCTGACTATGCTTGGCCTCTCCTTTCCATTGTATAACAAACTCCAGGAGTGCATGATCACCCCCACCTGAGGATCCCACCACTTGCACTCCATCAACTAGGTCATCCCTGTTGGTTAGGATCAGATCCAAAATAGCTGATCCCCTTGTTGCCTCTTCCACCTTTTGGACAATGAAATTGTCTCCAAGGCAAGTGAGGAATTTGCTAGACCTTGAGGTTTTGGCTGAGTTTGACTTTCAGCAAATATCAGGATAGTTGAAGTCACCCATCACTACTACATCTCTCCTTTCTGAGTGTGTAGTCATCTGTTCTAGAAAGACATCATCCAATTCCTCCATCTGACTTGGGGGTCTGTAGTTTCCCTCCCCTTTAATTTTTATCCAGATGCTCTCCACCTGGCTTCCAGGATCAATGTCCTGGATCTCTTCACTGGTGTAAATGTCACTGACATATAATGATATTCCTCCTCCTTTCCTGTTTGGCCTGTTTCTCTTGAAAAGGTTATACCGCTCTATTCCTGCATTCCAATCATGAGACTCATCCCACCAGGTTTCAGTGATCCCTAGTATATTACATTTGCTTTGCTGTGCTCGGAGTTCAAGTTCATCTTGCTTATTCCCCATGCTCTGTGCATTAGTGTAGAGACATCTTAGACCAAGTGCAAGGGTTTTTTGCCTCCTACTTTTGGGTCCTTGCACTATTTGACTTGCTACCTCTATGCCAGTTTGACTGTTTTCTCCAGCCCTTTTGCCTTCCAGAATACTGTCTCCCTCCCCCACATGACTCAATTTAAAGCCCTCCTGATCAAAGTACTGTACAAATCTCAAAACGTCATAGCATGTTGCTATGGCACAACATAATTGTGCTGTGTGAAAGAGTCTGCAGTCTTTACAAACTAAGGCAATTGCCACACTGTAGAATTAATGCAGTTTGACACCGCTTTAACTGTCATGGCTCCATCCTATGGAATACTGGGATTTGTAGCTTATTGTGGCACCAGTGCTACCTGACAAAGAAGGTTAAATATCTTACAAAACTACAAATCCCAGAATTCCATAGCATTGAGACATGGCCGTTAAAGCTGTGCTGAAGTGCATTAGTTCTTCAGTGTAGATGCAGCCCCAGTGTCAGGGACCAGAACTGTAACATATGTTCATGAATTGGTTTTTCCTAGCCTTTCATGACATTGTTCCATCTCTTATGGCATAGTCTGTAAGCCAATTTCACATAAAAAAAACCAGCCAACAATCTATTTTGATGCAGGCAGTAGAGGTACAGCTCTTCGTGCCATCCACCTGGTACAGAACTGTCTTTGGCAGCAAGCGGATGAAGCAATTCCACATTGATGATAAACAAGAGACATGGGAAACCACAATGGACGTGACAAAAATAAGAAGAGTATGAAAAATCAGTCATTTTCAGAGAATGGAGCAATGACTACTTTAACATGCAAGGAGAATATCTAGTTTCTAGCTCTCATTTAAATCTCCACTTATGTTAGTAAAGGACTGAGTCTCCAGTGTTGATTTGCACTGCTCCTCTGCACAGCAGTTATTCTTTTTCTGGTTAGGAACAAATTCTTTTCCTGTTTAGGAGGAGATTAATGTTGTAAATCGAGTACCCATGTCACTGCAATATTGTTCTTGCTTCAAAAATGAGATTGAAGTGGAAGTGGCAGTAATTTAACAAAGCAAATATAGAAATATACAGTGTATATCATCCCTTTGAACTCACGGGGATCTGTCCCCCCCCCCCCCAAGTTCAAAATCTCATGCATATCCAAGCCCATAGGCTTGAATGGGGTGTATGCATGCAGGGTGTGTACTGCAGCCGTGCGCTTCACTGAAATTAATAGCAGTCACCCCTCTGCAGATTTCAAAGTCCACGCATTTCAAATCTGCGGACTTGGAGGGGCAACTGTATTTATATATGCACAGGTGAGTTGCTGACTGTATGGTAAAGCTACCAGATGCTAATAATTGTGTAAACACTCTAGCAAGTCTTGAAAATTAAAAAGAGACCAACAAATGATTGTCCAGTGGATTCACTGGCTCAGGAGAGCCTCTGACTCTGTTTCTCGCCCTGCTGTCATTTCTAAAATCTTGCCAGGTGGTAAGTGCAGTATTTTACTATATATCAAACGTAGGAGGTCTGATAGTAATGTGTAGCAGAACATCATTTCCATCAATCCAATCTGGGGGTTTAAGAACCCCATGAACCAGGTTGAGTGCCTTCTGTTCCATTGGCTTCTAAAGGAGTCAGATTCCAGTGACCTGCTCTTCAGCTTACTCACAAATTCCTCTCATGCAGTATTATTGGGAGCTTTGGGGGAAATGGAATAGGTGGGCACCATTTTAATATTCCAAAGTGCATTCAAGTGATGGTTCATTGGAATGATAGCCCAATGATTCCCAAACTCTGGCCATCCAGGTATTTTGATGTTGGCTCCCAGAATTCCCAGGCTTCTGGGAGCCGAAGTCCAAAACATTTAGAAATCATTGATTTAGATCATGACATGGTTTACATTGTTTTTATTTGTTTGTTGTTATTATTGTGTGCCTTCAAGTCTTTTATGACTTATGGCGACCGTAAGACAAACCTATCTCAGGAGTTATCAGGAGTTTATCTTGTGAATATCCCTGAAAAATTGCGTAATTACATGTAACGATTTCACACGACGTTGCACAAAGCCTGATATTAAAGTGGTCACAAAGAAGCATTAACACCCATCTTTTTACTTTCGGGATTTCAGCAACAATGCATTTCCGATATCACTTTATTTGCACAATTGTGTGTGATAATCATTCGTGGAATTACTCGCCATGTTTTAAATGGGCTTTAATCGCTCTTTAATGCCAAAATTAGTTCCAGTGTGATAAACTCCACAGAGTTTTCTTGGCAGAATTTATTCAGAAAAAGATTTTTTCCTTTGCCTTCCTCTGGCGCTGAGAGAGTGTGGCTTGCACAAGGTCACCCAGTGGGTTTCCATGGCTGAGTGGGGATTTGAAACCTGGTCTCCCAGTCCAACACTCAAACCACATTAACATGTCATTAGGGCAGATAACCAGCATATACTCAAACCACTACGTCATTCTTTAAAATTCTCTTTTTTAAGTGATATGTGAATTGAGATATTTTCAGTCTTTTAAAATTATTGTTATTATTTTAAATTGCTCTAAATTGATTTTATCATACACTCCCCTGAAATCTCCAGATGTAGGCTGGAATATAAACATTTTAATAAGCATATAAACAAGGGAAGAGGTAGGCAGTTCACTGACTCAGCCGCTTGCCTGGTATGGCATATCCAGTGCCAGGAGATTTCCTCCCAGGATTTAGGGTATTATTTTGAAAGGTAATTGCAGTTGCCTTTCCTAACTGGTGGATCTCGGATCTACAACCATGAAAATCCACGGAGGGGTGGCCTCTGCTATTTTTAATGGGGTGCGCCCCCGCATGTGCATACATGGGCGTGCGCATGGACACTTGCCCCTTTCACGCCTATAAGGCTTGAATATGTGCAAACCTCCATTTTTGTGGGGGTGGAACAGATCCCCCACAAAAACAGAGGATCAACTGTAGTTATAATTCTAACTCCAAGGCCACCAAATTAAAGGTGACCATTGTAGCTACTTTTTAAATCAACTCTACCATTTCTGGAAAGTGACTAAACAGTTTGTACTGTTTTTGTTAAATGCCTTCAGCTAGTTTCCAACTTAGTTCCAACTTTAACAGGAAAGAAGAAACCCTCAAAGTAAACAAGGTTTGGCTACTAGTCCTGAAAAACATCAAAATCAAGACCCAGAAGCAAATGAAAACCACACAGGGTCAGGG